>NC_071281.1:1530000-1602500 GCF_023375685.1 Ictalurus furcatus
CAGCTGTGTACGAGTGTGCTTCTTGTACCTGTAGAACGTTTTTCTATTCTACTTTGGATACTTGATCGTATCTGTCCGTTTTCAGTGTACAAGCTGCAGGATGTGATTATCTTGCAGTTGGCGGGCTTGTAAAGAGGTAGACGTCCACATGGCGAAGGAATCCACACCCTGTAATCACATTTAAGGAAGAAAAATGTCCAGATGAGGCGGGATTCGAGTTACGGTAACAGCGTGGCAGCTGCTTCGTCGTTTGTCGCTCGAGGTGCACACACGGATGCTGCGGAAGATGAATGAATGCTAAATATAGTTTTGTGTCCGAGGTACCATCTCTCTTTCTCTTTCGCTCTTCTTCTTCTTCTTTTCATTTCTCTCCAGACACTCCAGTCTCTGATACTCCCAGCCACAGGTAATGAGTGTATAAGAGCAGGTGCATTTTCATTGCGTTGTCATCTTGACGAATGATAAATACACATGTACACACACTCAGTAGCTCGGTATTGTTAAGACAGGCGGTGTCCTTTTTAAACGTTATCAAGATCAGCTGCAGTGGCTTTGCAACACTTAAACACGCCCATGAAGAACGCTTCCTTGACCCAGTTTCATATCTTCAGGACGTTTGTTCCTGTTCTTGTTCTACTTCATCCTTGTCTTCCTCAGAGAGCCTTCAAAGAGCAGGGGTTATATTGGCGAGGATGAGAGGTTGCTGTGACTCACTGTGCATTCTGTATGTGTGTGTATTTGTTATATGTATGGGAGTGTTTGTGCGTAGGTGAGTGTTTCCCTTCCTTGCGAGAGTCTCTTCAAAGTGTGTGTGTGGGTGTATGCAGATCGAGTCCAGTCTCCACTGTGCGCTGTTGATCCTACTCGAAGCGCTCGTAGTGTCTGGTCTGTCTCACTCGAGGGACCATGTCAATCAGGAGCCTGAGGGAAGAGGCAGACATATGACTGACAGCGATATACCCAAAAAACATGCTGTAACCTGATGTATACTGACTTGACAATTGCATATGCATGGATGCCAAATAAAGGCAAATCAATACTTTTTATTTGTGTTACTAATCAATCAATTGTAACTCGATTTATTTACAGTGTTAACTTTTAATTTGGTCTTGTAATATGATATGTTTGTCTGCCAGAACAAACACAATAAAGCATAGAAAATGTTCCACCTGCCATTTCCCATCGTAGATATACGTGGGCTTTCTGAAAAGACTGGCTCAATGGGTTATCAATGGGAACTGCTGCACATGGTTTGAGTCAAACTGCATCTGAAGTCATTTGAAACCTTGACTTTGTATTAGTGGTGTGCAGGATCTAGACTAGGATCCAGCAGGACCCAACAAAACTAATCCCAGGAGCAGGTGGATTTTACTTGTGGGACAAAAATAGGTGATTGTGGTAGCTCAGTGGTTAACATGTCGGCCTACCGATCGGAATGTCGTGAGTTCAAATCCCAGTACTACCAAGCTGCCACTGCTGGGCCCTTGAGCAAAATGCTCAGTTGTATAAATGAGATAATTGTAAGTTGCTCTGGATAAGCATGGCTGCCAAATGCCATAAATGTAAGTGAATACTCAATAATATGTGGGAGCATTGCATGCTTGTACCATTCATTCATCTTTGGTAAATGCTTTGGCCACTTTAGCTTGAATTACTACTTTGTTAGTATTTTGGGAAATAGAACTAAGGACTAATTTGGCCAAACTTTCTGTGGGCGTGGATGGAATTGGTCATAATTCTGTCAGTTGCAGGCAGGGTTGATCAGAATTTCTTTGGGAGTTGGTGCGACTGATCAGAATTTCTTTGGTAGTGGGCGGAATTCCTTCGGGAGTTGGCGGAATTGGTCAGAATTCCTTCGGGAGTTGGCAGAATTGGTCAGAATTCCTTCGGGAGTGAGCGGAATTCCTTCAGGAGTTGCCAGAATTGGTCAGAATTCCTTCGGGAGTGAGCGGAATTGGTCAGAATTCCTTCGGGAGTGAGCGGAATTGGTCAGAATTCCTTCGGGAGTGAGCGGAATTCCTTCAGGAGTTGCCAGAATTGGTCAGAATTCCTTCGGGAGTTGGCGGAATTGATCAGAATTCCTTCGGGAGTTGGCGGAATTGGTCAGAATTCCTTCGGGAGTTGGCAGAATTGGTCAGAATTCCTTTGGGAGTGAGTGGAATTCCTTCGGGAGTTGGCGGAATTGGTCACAATTCCTTTGGGAGTGAGCGGAATTCCTTTGGGAGATGGCGGAATTGGTAAGAATTCCTTCGGGAGTTGGGAGAATTGGTCAGAATTCCTTCGGGAGTGAGTGGAAGTCCTTCGGGAGTTGGCAGAATTGGTCAGAATTCCTTCGGGAGTTGGCGGAATTGGTCAGAATTCCTTCGGGAGTGAGTGGACTTCCTTCAGGAGTTGCCAGAATTGGTCAGGATTCCTTCGGGAGTTGGCGGAATTGGTCAGAATTCCTTCAGGAGTTGGCAGAATTGGTCAGAATTCCTTCGGGAGTGAATGGAATTCCTTCGAGAGTTGGCGGAATTGGTCAGAATTCCTTCTGGAGTTGGCAGAATTGGTCAGAATTCCTTCGGGAGTTGGTGGAATTGGTCAGAATTCCTTCAGAAGTGAGCGGAATTCTTTCAGGAGTTGGCAGAATTGGTCAGAATTCCTTCGGGAGTTGGCGGAATTGGTCAGAATTCCTTCGGGAGTTGGCAGAATTGGTCAGAATTCCTTTGGGAGTGAGTGGAATTTCTTCGGGAGTTGGCGGAATTGGTCACAATTCCTTTGGGAGTGAGCGGAATTCCTTTGGGAGATGGCGGAATTGGTCAGAATTCCTTCGGGAGTTGGGAGAATTGGTCAGAATTCCTTTGGGAGTGAGTGGAATTCCTTCGGGAGTTGGCAGAATTGGTCAGAATTCCTTCGGGAGTTGGCGGAATTGGTCAGAATTCCTTCGGGAGTGAGTGGAATTCCTTCAGGAGTTGCCAGAATTGGTCAGGATTCCTTTGGGAATTGGCGGAATTGGTCAGGATTCCTTTGGGAATTGGCGGAATTGGTCAGAATTCCTTCAGGAGTTGGCAGAATTGGTCAGAATTCCTTCGGGAGTGAGTGGAATTCCTTCGAGAGTTGGCGGAATTGGTCAGAATTCCTTCTGGAGTTGGCAGAATTGGTCAGAATTCCTTCGGTAGTTGGCGGAATTGGTCAGAATTCCTTCGGGAGTTGGCGGAATTGGTCAGAATTCCTTCGGGAGTTGGCGGAATTGGTCAGAATTCCTTCTGGAGTGAGTGGAATTCCTTCAGGAGTTGACAGCATTGGTCAGAATTCCTTCGGGAGTTGGCAGAATTGGTCAGAATTCCTTCGGGAGTTGGCAGAATTGGTCAGAATTCCTTTGGGAGTGAGTGGAATTCCTTCGGGAATTGGCGGAATTGGTCAGAATTCCTTCGGGAGTTGGCAGAATTGGTCAGAATTCCTTCGGGAGTGAGCGGAATTCCTTCGGGAGATGGCGGAATTGGTCAGAATTCCTTCGGGAGTTGTCAGAATTTTTCAGAATTCCTTCGGGAGTGAGCGGAATTCCTACAGGAGTTGCCAGAATTGGTCAGAATTCCTTTGGGAGTTGGCAGAATTGGTCAGAATTCCTTCGGGAGTGAGCGGAATTCCTTCAGGAGATGCCAGAATTGGTCAGAATTCCTTCGGGAATTGGCAGAATTGGTCAGAATTCCTTCGGGAGTTGGCAGAATTGGTCAGAATTCCTTAGGGAGTTGGTGGAATTGGTCAGAATTCCTTCGGGAGTGAGTGGAATTCCTTCGGGAGTTGGCGGAATTGGTCAGAATTCCTTCGGGAGTTGGCAGAATTGGTCAGAATTCCTTCGGGAGCGAGTGGAATTCCTTCAGGAGTTGGCAGAATTGGTCAGAATTCCTTTGGGAGTTGGTGGAATTGGTCAGAATTCCTTCAGGAGTTGGCAGAATTGGTCAGAATTTCTTTGGGAGTGGGCGGAATTAGTCAGAATTCCTTCATGAGCGGGGTAAGGATTCGTCACAGTTACTTCTGGAGCAGGTGGGATTGGGTAGAGTTGCTTCAGGAGCAGGCAGGATTGGTCAGAATTCCTTTGCGAGTGGGTGGGATTGATCATAATTCTTTTGGGAGCCAGTGAAATTGGTTAGAATTACTTTGGAGGCTCTTAGGATTGGTCAGAAAACTACTGGTAATGGGCGAGATTGGTTAAAATTCCTTCAGGAGCAGGCTTGAGTGGGATTATTTTTTCTTAAATAGTCCTGCTCAAACAACTACTGTGTAAAATAATAATAATAATAATAATAATAATAATAATAATAATAATTTTAAGACTGTGGACTTCTGATCGGAAGGTCATGAGCCCTTGAGCAAGGCCCTTAACTCTCAACTGCTCAGTTGTATAAATGAGATAAATGTAAGTTGCTCTATATAAGGGCATCTGCCAAATTGCGTAAATGTAAATGTTGTGAGGAAAGTCAAGCTAGCTCTCCGTTAAAACCAATGCTGCTTTGCTATCATAACCTCCACTCATCTGGGAAGGCTTTCCACTAGATTCTGGAGCGTGGCTGTGGGCATTTTTCTCTTCAGCCACAAGAGCATTAGTGAGATCAGGCGCTGATGTTGGGCCAGGACGCCTGGGGTGCAGTCGGCGTTCCAGTTCATCCCAAACGTCGTGTTCAGCGGGGTTGAGTTATTTAATAATTGTCATAATGTCTGATAGTATTCTATTAAAAGAAATAAACTTTATACTCAAAGCAGATAACTCTCACATTTCTAGTGCATGTTTTGCATTTGGGACTGTAAGTATGCTCAAAAATCTCACTTGACGCCATAAGCCAGGATGATGAGTCCAATCAGTACACCAATGGCGCCGTCCAAATACCAAACCTTCGGGTTGTGCTTAAACACTTCAGCGCTGATGAGGATGGAGAAACCCATAACTCCGCCCACCAATGAGTTAAAGCCTGCAGATAAACAAACAAACAGCACAGTATTATCGTAGGTGGTCTATCACGAAGTCTGATTACAACCTGGATGTCATAAGATCATGTTTAACACTGCATTCAGTAATCAGGTTTGGGAAACTTTTGGATTATATCTATTTCTAGCCTTCAGTAGAAAAGTACAAGTGTTTATTATTAGTCTTAGCTTATAAAGTGTATCCATGCAGTTCTTGCAGGCAGAACTGCTGTTATAGAAACTCAGTCAACACCTTCTGACCAATCAGAATTCAACAGCACTGTGGTATAATACATTTTATTATTTATAGTCTTATTCTGTCTTTTATTTCCTCCCGTTTGGGTCTAATTCTAAGGAAGGACTTGTCATATAGACGCAGTAAAAGGTGTGCAATGATAGACTGTGTTAGGAGGAGATTTCTCAGCACAGGTGTTACATTTCACACTCTGCTGCTGAATTTAGGTGCACGCTTGTCAGCTTGTGCAGGTTTGCGAGTCTGTGTTTGCTCTAACTGTCGTGCAAGAGTGTCTGTTAAACCATAGTTGCTTGAACTTAAAAAGAGCGTAGCATTCTGCCATATTGTGTCGAGCGGGTTAACACGGTAGGTTAAAACTCTGAACAGTCTGGAGAACTCCTGCGTATGTTTACACTGCATGTACACAATTCTGAAGTACACATTTTAGTAGCATACTCTGCATTACAATACTGCCTCGGGCATGCCCTAATCGACTTTCCCTGATGACTCGGCAGTGCATGTCAGCTATCCACGGAGATGGAGTTGGGTTTTTATTTATTTATTTATTTATTTATTTATTGCTCTTCCAATACTTTCAGAGGGGACTGTTTATAGAGATCATATGACACTTTAATTACACACAGGTGGACTCTGTTCAATCGATTATTGCGTAAGACACAATACACATACTCCTTACAGTGCAAGTTTGGGCAATTAAATAAAGGAACTATTGGCAAAAACTAATATTGCATCAAGCCTGTAATCTTTGTTTTTAAGGACTTGCTCATCATCCACTCTCAGATCTCGGAGCCCTCTGTAACGGGAACGGAGTAGGCAAGGCACTTGTTTGGTTACTGGAAGAGCCTAGATTTGTTTTACAGTTGATATAATCAGTGTTAGCATCGACTGTAGCACAAATATACACTCAGTGGCCACTTTACGAGGAACATCCGTACACCTGCACATTCATGCAGTTATTCATTCGGCCAATTACGTGCCAGTGGAGCAATGCATAAAATCATGCAGATACAAGTCGAGAGCTGTAATTAAAGGGCAGATGGGCTACAGCAGCAGAAGACCAGATCGGTTTTCACTCCTGTCAGCCAAGAACAGGAATCTGAGGCTACAGTGGGGACAGATTCACCGAACTGGAAAAATCATTGCCTAATCTGATGAATCTCAATGACTGCTGCGACTTGGCGTCTTGGACCTGTCTTGTGTCAGTAGTTCAAGCTGGTGGTGGTGTTGGTGGTGTAATGGTGTGGGGAATTAGGCACGCATTAGGCCTCTTCATACCAATCGAACATTGTTTAAATACCACACAGCATATTCAAGTATTGCAGCTGAGTACATTCATCTCTTCAAGGCCACAATTTATCCATGTTAGAACGGCTACTTTTTCAAGCATGACACATTTTTATTATTATTATTTTTTTAATCCATCTCTTATTCCTTTACACCGTGTGTTTCGTACAAGAGAGAAATGGGAGGGGCTAGAAGCGCAGATGGAAATGACGCAGTAATTACAACATACCGTCAGTGATGAGTGCCCTGCTGGTCAGCACTTTACCCAGCATGCACTTTAGCACAGCCAGAATTGAGCACACCAGGCCGCTGAGCACCGACACGCTGTAGAGGAAGTCGTCCTGCGAGAGAGGAAGAGTGGAAGAGAGAGATGAGTTGCACAGATGGATGTTGACAGAAGGGTGGAGAGGGTGTGAGAGCGACAGAGCGAGAGAGAGAATGGTGAAACATGAGCAATGGGGGAAAAAGCTTCATTCTTAGTCTTAGGCAAATCATTAATACTGCATGCCAGCCTTGTAGGCAAGAAATACTGCAGCGCTGCAAGGTTACGGTTATTAGAACACAGCACTTTCTCTCTCTCTCTCTCTCTCTCTCTCTCTCTCACGCATAAACATGCAATATATGTCAATATAGCCACCGCCCCAACAGTGTGATGAATCTGCAGGATCAGAAAACTCTTTATTGGTGCCAAGGAAAAGTAATCTAAAAATAAAACCCCAGTGGCGGCGATTTCGGATGCAACCAGGTAAGAAAAACACCGATCCACACACTCGAGTCTCATTTATCCCTCTTACAATACTGACGAGATCCTCAATCTAGATCAGTAGAGGACCTGCTGTCTACAGAGCCCTGATCTGAATTTTCAAATAACACCTCCTGTATTTTCCCAGTGGTCCAAGAAATCAGCAGAGAGAGAGAGAGAGAGAGAGAGAGAGAGAGAGAAGAACGTGTGGATGCATCAGTCCATATTGCCATAATACAGAATTGTTCAGTGCTGTTTTCCAGACCTCACATGTATAGCACTAGAATCATGCCTTTGGTTCACTGAGGAACACTTTTGTTTAAGTAAAAGCGCGAGTCACAGTTGATAAATTAGTGCGCCTTTTCGCTGAGCAACCTAAACTAAAGACAAGCTTCATCTTTCAAACGTTAGCTAGCACGCTAAAAACTCTGACAGTACAAACAACTTGCTAGCTAGCCAACAGGTACCAGTAGTTATCAGGTGGCTTCCTGTGATCTGTGCAAGATGCTGCTCTACAATACAAATGTAGAAATGGACAAATAAATATGAGCAAATGTGTGTTGACATTCGCTAGACTTGTTTGGAATTTTAATATATTGCTTAAATCTGTCAAAAATAACTACCGTATGGCTTACCGTAAAGAAATACAGCGGTGCTTTAAAGTTTGTGAACGCTATAGAATTTCCTATCTTTCTGCATAAGTGTGATCTAAAACATCATCAGATTTTCACACAAGTGACAAATCAAAATTAGATAAAGAAAACCCAATTAAACAAATGAGACGTGGCCCAGATGCAACAAAGCAGGCTCAAACCATGATACTACCACCACCATGTTTCACAGATGCAGACTGCACACGGACAACAGTGTTGTTTTTGGAGAGCGGTGGCTTTCTCCTTGTGACCCTGCCATGCACACCGTTGTTGTTCAGTGTTCTCCTGATGGTGGACTCATGAACATTAACATTAGACAATGTGAGAGAGGACTTTAGATGTTTAGAAGTTACTCTGGGTTCCTTTGTGACCTCGTGGACTATTACACGTCTTGCTCTTGGAGAGATCTTTGTTGGTCTCCACTCCTGGGGAGGGGAACAATGGTCTAAAATTTCCTCCATTTCTACACAATCTGTCTGACTGTGAATCTGACTGTGGAGTCCAAACTCTTTAGAGATGGTTCTGTGACCTTTTCCACCCTGATGAGCATCAACAACTCTTTTTCTGAGCTCCTCAGAAATCTCCTTTGTTCGTGCCGTGATACACTTCCACAAACACGTGTTGTGAAGATCAGACTCTGATAGATCCCTGTTCTTTAAATAAAACAGGACGTTCACTCACTCAATCACTCACACCTGATCATCATCCCATTGATTGAAAACACCTGACTCTAATCTCACCTTCAGATTAACTGCTAATCCTAGAGGTGCACATACTTTTACCCCTCACAGATATCTAATACTGGATCATTTTCCTCAATAAGTAAACGACCAAGTATAACATTTTTGTCTCATTTGTTTACTCGGGTTCTCTTTAACTACTTTTATGACTTGTGTGAAATCCTGATGATGTTTTAGGTCACATCCATGCAGATATAGAGAAACTTCTCAAGCGCCACTGCAGATTAAGAAAAGTAGTGAGTGGAAAGTACTGAATGAAAGTCAAACGTTTGAGAAAACCCATGGATGTACTACAGAAATAATTCTCGCCCCTGTTTCTAATCAGTAGGCTATCACAAAATCAAATGGGAGATCAGCAGAGGTGTCAACATCAGTAATAATTCAAAAGACAAACATCAGCACTGGAGAAATGCTCTAAGCTTGCCAATGTGGTAGGCTCCACAATATGCATGCAAAATTCTGCTTCTTTAGACCAAACACCTCATTATAACAGCACAACTATATATATATATATCCTAAGTAATGCAGGTTACATCAGAGAAGGAAAAGGACCACCATCTGTTGTCTGGCCCCCTGTTATTTCATCTATCACTGGAAAGAACATCACATAGCTGGACAGCACAGCAGAGTGAATATTCAATTCCATCGGATTCGTTTTTGTTTGCAGCTTTGCAGAAATCTGGATGTAAGTTTAATAATAATGAGTCTTTATTGGTCACCTATACATTACAGCACACTAACTTAGAAACAGGCCTGTAGTCCTGGGGCAAAGATGGATCAAGATCAAACAGGTGGAGCTCCTGGAGAGAGACTTTTAAATATTGTGCACTTTGGCATGGGGATGTTTGAGACACACTGCCATTGCCTGGCATGGTATTACCATAAGGGCACTCTATATTGCACGTACTGTACGTTTCGGATGTTTATTTTTCTTCCTATAGGGCTCTGTGCCATTCTCATGACCCGATCGCTGACTTACACACCGACCGAACATAGTTTCAGTTCCGTGCCTGATAGTTATAAACACTAAGTGAGACTCGTGAACTCGTTTCGGTTCCTGCTAACACACACACACACACACACACACACATATATATATATCATGAAAATGAAAGCAGAGGTCTAGTTTAAACAAACTGTTTATTGTTCATTTTAATTAGCTAACCACGGTTTGTTTAAGGATGTGCGTGTGCGTGTGTGTGTGTGTGTGTGTGTTTGCGTGTGTGCCTTTCCCGCCCAAATCAGTATTCCAGTCCATCTAGAGCAGTTTATTGCTTATCCAACAGATGCTTGAGATCATTAATAATCAGCAGGCTCATATACAAACATGCGCGCACACACACAAACAAAAGCACATCAGTCTTCACATGCCACCGCAAACACACACACACACACACACACACACAGGAGTCCAATTCAGCATACACACCCCAATCCTGACAGAATATCCTTAACATTTAATTACCCAACTAGGGTTAGTCTGTGTGTGTGTGTGTGTGTGTGTGTGTGTGTGTGTATGACAAGATGGTTGTTGAGGAAGAGAAAGAGAGGATGATAGGGGAAGAGAGGATGATGGGGGGGTAGACAGATTGTGTCTAGAGAGAAAACAAGATGTGTCTGTGTGTGTGTGTGTGTGTGTGTGTGTGTGTGTGAGAGAGTGTGTGCGTGTGAGAAAGTAGGCAAAAGGGATGTGAAAAGGAAAAAAGTTTGAATGTGCGTATGAACGGATGACTGTCGGAGCAACACGGGAAAAAACGTGGAGAGCAGCTTGAAAGTGTATACGTGTAAGATTACGTATACGTGTAGAAACTTTGTGTGTGTGTGTGTGTGTGTGTGTGTGTGTGTATGTGAGACATCAGTAGCAGATGAAGGCTGCAGAAAAATATCAGATCTATTTTTATCAGGTGCTTGTATGCGCCAAATGTAGCTTCACAGGCCAGAGCAGGAGCTCAAGTCCTCTGGAGAGCAGCTAGAGTCCTGATTAAAACATCACCCCACACACACACACACACACACACACACACACATTCATCTCTTACTTTCTCTCTCATTTTCCTTTAGCCACTTCTATTAGACTAAGGCAGTTAGATTACAGCATGGGGTTAGTAAAGCACAGCGCCTTTGTGTGTTAGTGTATGTGCACACGTGTGTGAGTTGGGGAGGTGGGGAATAACCGAGCTCTCGTTCCTCCTTATGTTGCCAAGCAGCCCGAATTGCCTGGCAACAGAGGAGTGAGCTGATTCGCAGCATGCACACACCCGTCCCTGGCTTCCCACTTCGTCCTGTGACGCTGTCTCGTCTCGCTTCACACCTCAGCTGTGTTCTGTCACGTCTCTCTCTCTCTCCTGATGGCTGGCAAATCATTTCTAAGTATCCTACCCATTTGGATTGAATGATGGGGTGCTGGTTAGCTGAAGGCAGGTCAGAGTGGAAAGATTTCCCACTTTCATCATTAAAAAAAAATTAATTCATTAATACATTCTGGGCTGATTAGTGAAGTCATGACACGACGGAAAAAGTCCACGATGAAAACATAAATGGGGTCGGGGTCGGGCCGGGTTGGGGGGTGTCACTGTTTTGGGCTTTTGTTACAGCTGATCACCTTCAACCATGGGAAGAACTGGTGCTACACTTACACAAGTGTTACTTGACTTTCAGACCGTCCAGGTGACCTGTGCCTCAAAGAAGCCTGCGATCACAGTGGGGGATCCATATCCATGCAGGTGATGTTCCATCAGGACACCTGTTCTTTTTTTCATTGAGAACTAGTATGTTAAGAACCTTGGAAAGCCATCCCTGTCTAATGAAGCTGCAGCTCTGGACGAGTACGTTCTCCTACAGGGAAACATGGTCCTTAAGGTGTACAACAACTTATGTGAATTATTTAACACCATCCCAATCTAGTGTGCGTATTTGCCTCACATCTAGTGGTCCTAGTATACAGTCTAGATCCACTGCAACCTGACCAGAGTAAAAGGGTTAATGACTAATATGATTACTGAATGAATGAATGAATTAAGGGATATTAGGTAGTGGAGCACTCTGGCATAAGTCCCAGGCCATCTTTGCTAAACAGGTGATACAAAAGGTCTGGTGTAGTGGAGTAGTCAGGTGCAAGAGGTAAGAAGTTTGCTGAATTTGCCAGGAAGGAAGCAATCTGGGCTGCAAAGATGTTCTTTGGAAGGTTCTGGATTAAACCATTGTTGGCCAATTTGGTGCTGAGCTGAGACCAAAAGGCATTCTGGTCTACTAAAATATCCCACTGTATATGATTCTGTATGCTCTTTAACGATGGAACAGCCCAATTTCATAGCCCTGCCATTCTTCCATACTTATGAGGATAACTGACCACTTCGTGGTCCCTGAGGTCAGTCCAGTTGCACAGGCCATTTGATTGTTCCAGCAAGTTTGAGATCTAGTAAGTGAAAGCCCAGCTCAGAAAACTTTAGCCACGCAGACCATAGCCACACAAAGTAGTGATTAGTTCCCCATTGGCAAAATGGCTCCAGGAACATCTAGAATTATTAAGCTTCCTGAGGCAAGATTTGAAGGTGTATGAGGGAAGTGTTTCTGGAATAGTTCTTGGCACTGACTGAAAGGCAGGAGCTCATGAGGAGGGTGGGGTGGTAATAAAGGCAAAGTGGCACATCTTTGCCTGTACCACAACACTGACATACCTGATCTCAAGCAGGAAGTTTCTGAGCTCTAGGTTTATAAAAATATCAGCTACAATTCTCACATGCTTGCTGTGTCTTGCTCCAGTGATCTTGTCCAGGTTCGTCATCAGTACCTTGGGCATAAGTAATATCCTGCTTTGCTGAAGGGTTAACAGACCAATTCAGCTCTGGATAGATAACAGGTTGATAGCGAGTGACAGCGGGGGACTTTTGGATTACTAGTGTGTACCATGAGTTGGTCCTGCAGCCTGGTACACACCTGATGGCACTCTTGGAAGATAATTTGTCTGGGGACTACACCTTGCAGGAGAGAAAAATGAGCATCTAGCAGTTGAATAGGCTTCAGCATACAGTGTTGCAGGCCCTAAAAATATCCGAACACGTGGTGTACCTTCACCGCAAGGCATTGGGTTAGCAGTCTGAAAAGATTCTAGCCAGCAAGACCTCAGCACAGAAGATTCACTAGGGAAAGTGAGGAACAGAGGAGGAGGCAGCACTGTAAACTCCTCATCAATCTTATCCTGCATAAAGGGACTTAGCACCAGGATTTTCATCAATCTCATCCATCTTTCTGTTACTCATGCACAAACTGGACACCTTTTTCATAAATCCTGCTGCCACCATGTACATATCATACAGAACACTGCACAGTGTAGAGATATGGTCGACAACTAGAGTCCTACAGACTCGAAGCCGGTGTTTCAGAAGATCAGTCACTGTCAAACGGTTCTGGACACTGGACAGTGAGCACCAGAGTTAGCATACCCTGGTCGAGTTCTCATCGTGCTAGTAGACCTGACTTACGGAAAGACAGAGACTGGGTTATAGTACTTTTCCCTGGCTGACAGAGTAAAAAGAAAACTCGTCTCCTTTATCGACAATCAACGTGACGGTTTGACATAAAATAAAGAACACTTCCATGAATGATTTCTTACCACTTCAGGGAGCACTTTGGTGGCGAGAGCATGGGCGGCCTTAATCAGGATGGTTAGCCCAGACAGGATAAACACCACTCCCAAAACCACACAAGCTCTGTAGAAAAAAACACATTATGTTAGCCAAAGTAAGTTAGTTTGACATTTGGGCAAAAGATCAAATTGTTAGACTAAATATGAGTTTCGTGTGCTGTCTTTTGTAAATATAGTTAAAGCCTGTAGACACTTCCAAAATAGCGTCAGGGCCTCACCAGAACCTTTGGAACAGGGAGTGGAATCAATAAATATATTCTATTCTTAAATATATGTTTTCTGCAGTATGAACCCCTGTACTATTTTGGTTGCTCAGAATTCTCTACTGGAGAGCAATGGGGTTTGTAAAGAACACCAAGTCAGGGGCCAAGGGTAAAATTAGCTGTGCTTTCTGTTTGTCTCCCCTGTCAATCACAGAGACATTAGCCACTCATAGGCATCCATGAAATGATGTATTGTACGCAGAAGAGGAGTAGTGCTTTCCTCTGAGTGTATTATGCTTCCCTTTGATGCAGCATGAGCAGCAGTTTGAAAATAAGTGGTAGTTAGCTTTGTGCGTCTTTAGTTACTGTCTTGGAGGTAGCACATGTTAGCCTTTATCCTCTCCAGCTAGTAGCTGTCGTAATACAGGGGAGAACTGGCTGGTGGGTGGGAATTTAGGTGTGTAAGTGACCAAATTAGGCAGAAAATGGGGAAAAAAGTAATATCACAATGTAATGTTATGAAACAGCAATGAGTTAGTTCCTGTTATCGCTTACTTTAAAGCAGCACCAGCCACCAGCTCCGAGAAACCTCTGTCCTTAAAACACGCCTGAAACTCCATCATCTGTTCTGTTAGACTCATGCTAATGCTGCCCTTTAGGCGTGGGGGTAAAATTGAAGATTATTCTGTGGCAGAGAGATTATACCACAACACGTTTATACGTGAACTTTACAAAATGATCTATGACTAGCTTGGGTTTGTCAGGGTGGATTGCATGCTCTAGTTCCTGCTTCTGGTGTTGCTACTAGAACTAGACCAACTTCTGGTGACAGCTGTAATCCGAACTTTCATTGGAAACTCTCCTCGGATGAATGAACTGTCTGTTGAGGCGTTCTGTGCGTAGCGGTCATCCATCAAGATGGACAGATTATTGTGGCTTTCTTTAGAACTGTAGTTATTATAATTGATCAAATTTATATGTTCCATGCAGCGATTACATCATTTTCTAAATTAATGCTCTGCCTATAAAAAATTGTAACCATAGTAACATACAGTTACATTTGCATACAGTAGTTAAACTCAGCTTCATTATAAGTAGAGATGCGGCACAGATGCAGGTAAAAAAAAAAAGAATGTAATTTTGCACTGTAAACATCAATGACAGCTTTAACTTGTCAATGCTGCCAAGTGACCGTGGTACTGTATATGCGGGATAATCCACGGCTAGGTGTATGTTATATTTCTCACACAATATGGCTAAAAGTGTTCTGCCTATTTTTGCTCTGATAGTGGAAACAGATCTCAAAGAAGCCACACTCACTGACAGACCATCGGCTATCTGGCCAGCTAGCTCACGTTGATTTGTACATTCCCGTTAAAAGCGCGTCCGGTCAAATCGGCGTCCCTTCTTCCTTTTCGTCTTCATCTGACGAGCTTTCATATTTTAAGCCAAAAAGTTCTGTTTCTGAAAAGTATCGTTTGCCACGTCCGCTGACGATGATGTCGCTAACTCTACTGTAGTAACCGTTTCGAACTATTAAGCGGAATTTTAGTGGACCGGAGCTAACGGTTGTATAACGTTGTACAATCATCTCCAGTATTTCACATAGTCTGACGTGCATGATGGGCTCCATAACTGAAGAATGCTCTGTTCAGTGCAAGGCAATTTGCCCAGAAAAATACTGGAGTGAGTCTCAAATGGTAAAAAAAAAACCACACACACACATTAGAATGACTAAATAGTTCGAAATCGCATCATTAATATTCATCTAAAACATTGCATAGAGTATTAACCAAAGTTGTTTATCATTGCTCTTGTGTACTGGCTCTTTAGAAACCATAGAAACCAGGTGGCTTGAATCATTACTCATGTCTCTAGTGCAGTGGATGATGGAAGAATGCGTACGGCCTTCACGATTAATGTCAGTACAATACGAATGTTAAAAAATAACAAAAACAATTGACATGACGAATCTCTCCAAATGAATAAAAGAAAAGTATTCTCTTCTGTTGCTCCTGCAATAAGCCTAAGCATGCTGGGGATGGCCGGGAACGCATTATTGCAGAAGATCAGGGTTGTGCTCAGAATTCTGACAGCTTGATTAGGGCGTAAATTGAGATGTTACCAGATACTGAGTTTCTGCTTTTAAAGGTCAGGGCTTCAGTTTAGAACTTCCCGTTTGGGGATAAGTTCTTCTCCGTCTTAACCATATTAAAGATATACACATTTGATTGTCTATCATCTTAACCTTCTTTAGAATCCCGAGTTAATACACCGTGAGTTACGTTAACAAAGTAAAGCCTTCATTAACCAGAGTTCAACCTAACAATGAGCTTCAGGGATCGAAGAAACATTTACGTTTTTTTTTTTGGCCACAGGAAAATCTTTCTTTACTGTTTTTTAGGCACAAAAGACGCTAAGAAGGGAACAACAGTTGATAGGTGCTATTACATACACGCTAACAGGGACTAACTTGCTTCACGGACAACGTAACTATAAACATAATCTTCAGGAGACTTATAACAGCATGCCCCGTTGTAGATTATTTATCACTTATCTGCTTCATCTGGTCAAGTCAGACGTCCCACTTGGCTACAAGTCATTTATTATTAGCCGGTTTATTAGCACATGATGTACGGCGCCCCATCCAGGGTGTCCCACACCATGCGCCCCAAGCTCCCCTGCGACTCTGTATAGGAAATGGATGGATGGATGGACGCTACATGTCAGACGTGTGTGTGCTTAATCACAGATTTGGATCATAATCTCATATCATTTTAATCTATTTTATCATGTCATGTGCCATGACTCATACGATAACAGAACGGAAAACAGCTGATCCTAATTTAGTGCCAGCAATATATCTACGCTCAATAACACGATCGGGGAAATAAGATTACGTTTTGTTCTGCATTAAGCTTTCTGTGTTCGTGTGCTTGCTTAATTTAATCTTAACATTAAGCCTCTCAGCTCAGAGTCCCCGGCTCGATCCTGAGCTTTAATTACTGTCTGGAGTTTTGCGTGTTCCCTCCATGGGTTTCCTCAGGGTTCTCCGGTTTCTTCCCACCTCCCAAAAACATGCCAGAACATGGACGGGTGACTTGACACCTACTCTAGATTAGACTAGATAGGCTCCTGATCCACCAGGAGAAAGTGATTACTGAGGATGAATGAATGAATGAATGAATGAATGGTTAACAAATATTTTTTATGACCTTTTCCATTTTTCCATTACTCTAACGAATGTTATTATGGGTGAAATGAATGTCGACGCGGGGAAAAAAGCAGCCGCTGCAAAGCAAACAGCTGAAATGGATTCCAATAAGATGAGATGGAAAGACGGAGGTTTCGTTTTCTTCCACATCACAGAGTTTAACACAGCGCCGTGTGAGAACACAAATGGGCTACGTGCTACCGGTCTGCTCGTAAGACATTTCATTGACCCAGAATTCCTTTTCCTCCCAGAGAAGCCGGTTCTACCGGCTCTGAGCCTGATATCTGAGCTGTTTGCTTGGGCTCATCTTCGCTGCGCAGTGCTGGGGAATAATTAGCTTTGCTCTCTAAACCTTTACAGCCAAGGTTCTTTCACTAATGATATTCGCACACGCCCACACATGCTCAGGCTGCCAGCAAACGTCTCGGGAGAATTTTTTGGATTTAATTGCGCTGGATTTAATTCAATCAGACCAGAAGAGTCCTAAATGTAGTGTGTGTGTGTGTGTGTGTGTGTGTGTGTGTGTGTGTGTGTGTGTGTGTGTGTGTGTGTGTGTGTGTGTGTGTGTGTGTGTGTGTGTCAGATGGTCCAGTTATGCATGGTGAGGTAGGGAGTGTGTTTACATTGTCTGTTAGTTCAGACGGAGTGTTAGTCTAGTCTTAATAAACCTCGGGCAAGGTAACACCCCCTCTCTCTAAAACTCCACTGAGCTGTAATTGCTCTCGTGCTGTTGCCTTATTTATTTATATACTTCCTTATTTATTTCTGCTTGTCCTTTCTGCATATTCTGCCAGTCTGTGGTAATCTCAAACAGTTATATGATGCACATTAGTGCAATGAAGGGGAAAAAAAAAGTAGAGAGGAAAAAGGAAATAAAAAACATCCTAACAGCCATAATGTATTTCTTTCATTTCTTTCATTTCTGAAAAGTGCTAATAGCTATCATTATTAACGAAAGAGCGAAGTGGACTATTAGCTAAAACCCCATGTTCTAGTAGGATTCGCATTTGTCATCATGCCTACTTTATTGCATTTGCTCCAGTGCCATAACTATTACTATTATTAGTAGTGTTAATAATAACCTAGGAAAATCTTTTACATTTAACCTTTGAGTAGAGCTGGGCGATGTGATAATATTTTATTGATATTGTGATCAATTATGTCAGAATATACTTTCTAAGACATTGTGGATATTGTAATAAATAAAACTGACCGAAAGCAACTGTTTTAATGGTAAAAAATTGTACTTAATCTTTAAATTTATAAAACTTTTTTCTTCTTTTTCAGTGGTAAATGATTGGGTTTATATATATAAATATATATATATATAGTCATTTCGCCCAGCACTACTTCCTTATCTCATTCGGCTACTAAAGATTTGCCCCTAAAGACTGCCCTGTGCTTATCCCAGGACTCTTATTCACAATATACGATATAACATCCTATATATTGTTTATATTTCCTTGATTGCATTCCTTTTTAATCGTTTTTTCTTCTTCTCCTTCTTCTTGTTTTGCTGCTGTCGTTCATCACTCCACCCTGTCTACACTACACTTCCACCGAGTGTAAAAACAACAACAACAACAACAACAACAGCTCTATCCACTGTAGTCCTTGTCTTAGTAGTTGAATACTAATTGCAATTCAGCACAAACCAGGGATTAGTGAGGTATTGCTGATTTTCTCCAGTAAATTTCTACAGAAATAGATTATTATTTATTATCTATTTTATTTATTATTATTTATTAACTATCTTTGTTTATGTATGTACGAGTAGCCCAGCTCGGAAGCCTCCAGATTATCCCTCCAGCATTGAAGAGTCTGCTTCCTGCTATTGATGTGCCCACATGTCATACTTATCCATCCATCCATCCATCTTCTCTACCGCTTATCCTTTTCACGGTCACGGGGAAACCTGGAGCCTATCCCAAGGAGCATATCCCAAGGCACAAGCCGGGGTCCACCCTGGACAGGGTGCCAATCCATCCCAGGGCACATGTCATACTTCATCACTTCGATTTCTTAACCAGCTAACCCATATTTCTTTCAAAAAAATTAAAAAAACTCCTTTAAGCCGAGTTTCTGTTCATCCAGAACAAGCACAGCTGGAGCGTCTCTCCCAGTTTGATCAATGAAAGTTTCACTTGCGCTCCAGAAATCTTCAAATTCGGCTTCAAATTAGCACAGTGTGTGTATTCCGCACTGCTCTCTGTCTCC
Source organism: Ictalurus furcatus (assembly GCF_023375685.1). Lineage (NCBI taxonomy): Eukaryota > Metazoa > Chordata > Actinopteri > Siluriformes > Ictaluridae > Ictalurus > Ictalurus furcatus. Next base: position 1,548,896 of record NC_071281.1, read on the forward strand.
TTACCGCCTGACCTTTATCGGCCTTTTCCACATCGGCTCATCCTCAAAATCTCGTCCACGTCGCCTCATCCTCAGGAAGAATGCCGGTCTCGTCGAAGAAGCTTTATTATTAGTGCTGGTACCCAGACACAGTGATTAGGGTTTGAAGAGAAGCCACCAGGTGCTGAGTTTGTGCTCCATATGTCAGGGCTTCAGCTCCCAAATACGGATATTTCAGACAAGATTTAAAAAGAGGCTCTGAGGAATTCAGCCCCAGCTCCAGCCATGCATGTACATAATGTACATCTCGAATAGATTAACATATTATATTATACATATTAATGATCCAATCACTTTAAATAACACACGTTCAATGTGTGCGCCTAAATTAGACATCGCAGTCAGCAACACAAAGGAGTATATATACAAAAGAAAGACCATGTGATGCTGTAAGAGGGAAAAGAAATTCAGGTCATTTACTGGTTCTCTAATATGGTGTGATGTGACAGGGAGAAGAGTTAGCATCATTGTGGAGTTTGTTTCGTTACCCGGTTGCCGGTAAGTCCAAAACGCATTAACAAACCAAAAAAAAAACACGAAACAGCAAATCAGAAAACGCAACAACAATTCTAAAGAGACAACGGCGAATCAAAAGACATAAGGGATGACAGAATGTGAAGATGCAATAACAATATCAGAAACACGCCAACATTACCTCAAAAAGGAAAAGGAAGACTATTACTGAATATCACTTGCTTGCTGCTGATTGGCTGCAGTGATCTGAGAGACAGTGTAAAGCGGACAGCCGTTTCCAGGAAGTGGAAAATCCATCCATCCATCCATCCATTTTCCACCCCACTTATACTACACAGGGTTGCAGGGAGCCTGGAGTCTATCCCAGGGGACTCGGGGTACAAGGCGGGGGACCCCCGGGACATGGTGCAGACCCATCACAGGGCACAATCAAGCACACATTCACACACTACAGCCAATTTGGAAATGCCAATCAGCCTACAACACATGTCTTTGGACTGGGGGAGGAAACCGGAATACCCGGGGTAAACCCCCGGAGCACGGTGAGAACACGGTGAGAAAACTCCACACACACGGGAGAAGAAAGAATTACTCCTCGCTATGATAGCAGAAGAAACTTGTTTAGCTATGCTAACTAGATAACAGCGTTGAATTGCGTTAAATTGCCCATTAAGTGAAAATTTCATCTTTGCTAGGCAACTGGAATCTCAACTCACGTTTATTAGCTAACGTTGGAAAGGACTCGCATGCTTGCTTCTTGTTGTTATGGTAACACTGACCCTCACTAACATCCTCCAGGCTGCCTCACTCTCATCGTATCACTGACTCTGGTTCATCCTCAGTCCCTAATTTTCAATGCATCATTCCGCTCTAATCTTTATTGCTCTGTCCAGTGTTTTCTCTGCCCCCTTTTCCCTGTTCATTTGCTCACCTCATCACTCACTCCCTCTTTTAATTTGCAACTGTGTGTGTGTGTGTGTGTGTGTGTAAATCTGCTGGCTAATGAAGCGAGTGACATGGACAACCTGCTCCTGTCATTAGATGCTGTTTAAATGAGCCGCAGTCACTCACAAGGCTCTAGTGTGCCTTTCAGCGAGCCTGGTTCTACTCTCTCTCTCTCTCTCTCTCTCTCTCTCTCTCTCTCTCTCGTTCTCCGCCCATCTGTCTGCACCTTTTTTTTTTTTTCCTGGCGTTGGAGACTCCTGGTGCTTCGATGACTGGAAGCGAGCAGAGCCATGTGGTTTCCAGGCTGCTTAAACGCAGCTATAACAAGAAAGCTGGAGAATGTTCAACTTGCACATTACAGAGCTGCCAGTGAATCGACATTTTTCTTCCCTTTCCTCTCATCGCCTGACAGGAAAGCGCTACACTAAAGTACACCTTCAGGTTCCAAGCTCAGCTGTCTCATCTCTCATCTCTCTCTCTCTCTATCGCCCATCGCCCACTTTGATCTGCTTCACCACAGAATCCTCAGGAGACTGCAGCTCGTCGCTCTGATGAAGCCGCTAGCTACTAGCATGAAGTGCATTTCTTCCTTTCTCTCGTTTTTCGTCTTCTCCGTCTGTCTCTGCTCGTCCTCTACTTCCCAGCCTTTCACAAAGCGCACAAAAGCCTTGCTGACCTTTAGCCATCACTATTCTCTTGCCCAGCTCTGATAACAAGCACCGGATCGACTACCACGCGCTGAGAGTGTGTGTCTAAGGTGTCCACTTCTATCTGAAAGCCAGTTTTCCTCGGCCTTGTGAGACACAAGCCACCCGACTCTACCTTTTCTGGAAAATATGAAAAGTCGATCATCCACGTAAAAGTAAAAATCTATTCAGTGTTTTATCGAGGATGTGGTTTAAGGCACACTTTCTTATTAACTGTGCATGGGTACCAGCTCACAACCTTGATGCAAAGTACTTCCGTCTTATTGGCCTAATTTTATGGAAATAAAAATTCCCGACCTTTACCAGAGGAAATTATGCTTCATAATACCACAGCACTGCTGAATTCTCAATACTGGTTGGTCCTGATTAAGTAACATTAACAGCAGATCTGACACGTTGACGTTTTCCACAAGCAGATTTACTTTATTTAGCATTTTTTTTGAAGGAGTCTCCAGTGTGAACACTTTGTAACAGTCAGAGGCAAAGCTGTAACCTTAAATATTCCAATACGGGAACGTCTTCAGGACCGCTTTCCGTTTTTCTTGGAAACACGATGTAAGTGATAATAGTGTTAACTAACTTCTTTCATGTGTAACTATATATGGATAAAAAGTATAAGAGGAATAAAGCACTTGTCCCAGACAAACAGCATGTCCTAAATAACATTTCAGACATAAGATGATAACAGTCACTCTACATCACAAAACCCCTTCGTTATTATTCCTTTTATGGACGTTAGCCCTTAATTTCGAAGGAATATACCTGCTTTTTCAGCTTAATCCCTATCAGACACACTTACATAACACATGTGTGACATAACTTATCATGTCGGTCTCATCTGCAGACCTTCTGTCGCAACAGCCCAAGACAATACCGCCTCCCAGCCAACAGAGGTCACTGTCACCAGAATTTGAATCACGTACTCATTTCCGGTTTATTTTATTTCACGATAAAGACACATGGTATTCACATACACGTTGCGAAGTCTTGTCAATACACCCCATTGTGTGAGTTGACCTTGTTTGACTAGTCCTTTTGGATTAGCGCTGTTGGTTTTGACCTTTGCCTAGGTTTTTCCCATTACGATTTTTTGACTGTATCTAATAAACCTCTGCACATGGTCCTCGAGTGTATCGTACGTTTTCCATTCTTTGCTGAGCACAGACAAACATGTCGAAACTCTTGTTTGTGATGATCACACATTAAAAGACGCTATTCCTTTAAGCTGTATTCGGTAAATTCGGTAAATGAGTAACACCATGGAATGATGGCGATGAACTCGTCCTGAATCTGATTGCCTGGATATGACCACGGCTCAGCTTAATGAGACCGTATCTCAGAGCAGAGTTTATAGCTGGGCCAGGAATCTAAAATGACGTACCAGCACTGGTTTCCATTTGGCCTGTATTCCCAATGTGGCCGCTTACAACTGAGCTGCTTTGGCTTCTCACGTGCTCACATGCAACCGAATTCTCTCGGCCTCGGTTCTCTGCTCTCTAGACTAGAATCGGGACAAAATCCACTTCAAACACTTTTTAAGCAGCAGTATGGCCTCAATACTCACATGTACTCTCTGTGGGCAGAGTGCACAGCCGCTGCGTTTCTGTAACGCCACAGCACGATGATGGAGCTCAGCACGTCTAGTGTGGCGTCAAACTGGAAAACAACACACAAACTATCGATCGGTACAAACCACAGGTGCAAAACTAGCCTTAATGTGATGGAAAAAGGTGTTTGGGTAAGGTTTACTCACAGCGAAGCCAAACGCAGAGGCACTGCTTCTCATCGTTGAAACAGCTGGAAAAGATCACAACATTTTCGCATCAGAGTCTACGTCAAACGATTTTCTCAAACGGTTGAAACTAATGTTCACATGGTTGTATGGTTCAGATCATCTTAACGCTGCTATTACTGTTAAATAAAGAAATAAACTGCATTTAACCAGTGCGCCTCTTATATGCTAATATGCTGTGCCCCTGATTGGATACCTGTAGTTTAGAGAAAAGGTTTTTTTTTTTTTACAAAAATAAGATGGCTAAGATCATTTGACCAAGGGTAATCCTTCCAAGAACAGTCAATTTGTAATTTGAGTGAGTGACTCACTTTCCACCAGTCAATACCAACAAAATGGCTGCAAACACTGAATTGAACCAACCAATAAAAGACTTCCTACTCAGCATGAACAGGTAGTCATATATAAAGTTATAGATGATCCAGCAATGCTGACTTTCCCCAGGGTTAGCTAGTTGACCATAACGTATTTCAAGTTAATGGCGTGTTTAAGAATGATAATACGATTTGGTATGCCCGGTCTAAAAGGTAAACTACTGATTTGATTTTTCACACAGCTATGAGTGTTTAGCAGGACTGTGTGCAGGATAATATATTACTTAGATGTAGGGTACACTCGGCTTGTCAGTTGTCAAGCAGCTTTACAGAAATCCGGATGTAGATTTAGATCCCTAATGAAGAAGTCAGAGGTGGCAGTAGCAAGGAAAAAACACCCTGAGACGACATGAAGAAGAAACCTTGAGAGGAACCAGGCTCAAAAGCGAACCCATAGTGCGATTATACCATAAATCATTAGTGTTCAAGAGAACCTAGAGGTTCTGTGTAAAACCCTAGACCATAACGTTTCTCCAGCAGAAAGCGTCCACAGTAGGACCATTCTACGAAGCTGAGACACCTTACGGATCCGAAGAGGACTTTTATTCTAGCGATTGGAAGTACCTCCGGCTGGGAAATGTTCAAGACATTTTCTCTTTCGTAAACACTCCAAACATTCACACGTCAATCTTTCACTCTCGAAGACCAGGTTTCTATCCATCTAACGTCAGCGAGTAGACTTACACGTCTTCCCCTGGGATTCTTTGGGTGGTTAACAGTTCTTACTTGGAAATCCATCTGAAAAGTAGCCGCTTTTAGGGTTCTACATGGAACTATTAAATATACACCCAGGAACACAAACCAAAGAACTGCTTAACATTCTGGAGTTTTGTCTCTAGCAGTGCATGTAGTTGCTAGCTTATAAGACAAGAAAGGATTTTTCACAGGTTGCATTCACAGTCTAGAGCACTCTGACATGTCTAGACTTGTTTTTATTTGGATGGGAGCAAGATTAAAATAACAGTCCTGCATACACCTCTCCACTTAACCAAAAAAAAAAATCGGTATGAAAGTGCTAAGATTCGATCCAAGCAAACGAAAGTTAAAAAAAAAAAAAAAGTCTTACACATCAGTCTTACGCAGTTGACTGTGGAATTGGTTTCATCAAAGAACATATTTTCAGACTATCACAGTGCTTCATTTTCCGTCTGCCTTGCTGTTTTCTCCACCACCCAGGTGCAACCTCTAGTATGCATACCATATACTCACATCATAACCAAAGCTCATAAGTCTGCAGTGTATCTCGAAGGTGCATTATATAAGACTAGTCTTGGTCTCTAACGGTTAGGTGGGTTTGACATCTGTATGTGTGGGGGGTTTTTTCTTCTTAAACCCACCCCCCAGGATCTACGGTGGCCCATAAAGTGTCTATAAAATGACCGACAGAAGGCGAAGTCTGTTTTCCAAACTGTTTTTTTTTCAGCGACTTAATTCACTTTTGCTTCGGGCATTGCTTAATCCTGTGTTGTTTTTTTTTGGACACAGACCTTCATGTATCAAGTCTATGATTAAGAGCACACAGACTGTGGGTTTACGTATCTAAAGGAGCTCGGCTAAAGAAATTGAATTCACGTCCACTTCTAATGTACAGTACCTGTTTACAATGTAAATAAAAACACAATGTAATGATTTGTAAATCGCATAAACGCACATGTTCTTCACGATAGAACATAGAAAGCATATCAAATGTTTCAAGTGATAAATCTCAATATGTTAGAACGAATTAAAATAAAATGCAATAAGTAAAATAATAAAAATGTGACTCATTCATTCTGTCATATTAGTATCCGGGATACACACCTAAGGCTGGCGTTGAATCTCAAACCTCAAATCTCATTTCCTTCAAGCCTCTAAATGAATCACATTCATTAAATCTTTTTTCATTGGAATTATTTTCAAAATGTGATCCCCCCCCCCTATTGAGATTGTTTTTTGGGTTGGTTTTTTTTCCTTCAGATCTCCATCTCAGTAACGACACGTTTTAATCTAACCTCATGTGGCGTTTTTTTTTTTGGGGGGGGGGGGGGGGATATCCCATCACGGCATCACTAATATTTGAAATGCACTCAGCAGAATTTTCTCGAGCGCTGACGCTGCAATCCGAGAGCTTGGAGTTATGACACGTCTGAAAATCCAAGATGCGTGATGACGCGCCATGGATGTATTATTTTCCCCCATGTTAGGATTTTAAAAATAAATAAATAAAGATGTATAGTACACAGACTGCATAATTGGTGGACGGGGGGAAAAAAACGTACTACAACAAACTCTAATACTCTGTGGTGGATTGCATACAATGCCCCTTTACATTTCATTATTTAGCAGACGCTCTTATCCGGAGCGACTTACAGCACATGCAAAGAGTTGAAGGCTCGGAAATGCAAAGCACCTCGGGAATCAGGAGTCATAACATGAAAAAAATGAGAGATTAATGCTGAGAAGTGCTACGAGTGCAGTCTAGTCTAACAAACGGATAAGAAATGTTTATTTTCCGTACAAATCGGCTTACGCTAACTCTAGCGCATGTTCAGTCCTAAGACCGTGGTGTTACAGAATACATTCAACTCAATTTTATTGACATGTCTTGGGGATTTATATCCCTAATTAGAACCGAGAGAGGCAACAGAGGCAAAGAACATTCCCCCAGATTCGACATAAGGAAGAAACCTTGAGAGGAACCAGACTCAAAAGGGAACCTGTGGATAGTGCAGTTATAAACCATTACAGTATACAGGTACGGGAGAGTAAAGGCGAACAGTACTGAGTACGCTGAAAGGATGTTCAGTGAGAGTATATTGCGAATAAAAGCTTTCAGTATATGTGGAATACAATCCAGACACAGGAGCTGTTCTCAAAGGGTCCACTGTTGGCACTGGTTACTACCTTAAAACCTTATCCACGGACGACACATCTGACTGTTTCTCAGCTCTCTGTAAATCTAACTTTATTTATAAGCCCAATAACAAGCCCTTGATATGCGTAAAACGACGGCTTTAGACCAGAGACAGCGCTAACATGTGCAGGACAGGCATACAAGGATGAAGATTTCTGCAAATACTACAAACTGTGTTGTTGTTGTTGGTTTTTTCCTTCGTTTATTTGGGGTTTTCTCTCCCCAATCAGGAGCTCCATCCTTCTTTCAGGAGTCTCCGAACGTAATGAATGCATGCGCAAAGCACTTGAGGACTTCGTACGGTGTGACAGCATGTAATCACAGCACTTCAATTACCGCATAATGCAAATTACAGTGTCGTGTAATTAAATGGATTGTCACGTCGAGTTGTAATGCTGGGTATTAACTCTATTACCCATCTCTAGTATCGCAGGAGAATTAACGTAGCCTAAGGCAGTGCTGAGACCAGTTACATTATCTTTCATTTTTCTGCTAATTTCAGGCTGGAATATCAGCAAACATGCTTGCAGACGGATTAGATATTCTAAAGTGTCCCTGTGTGTGTGTGTGTGTGTGTGTGTGTGTGTGTTGTGTGCCAGGTTGTTACCCTGCCTTGCACCCAGTGTTTCAGGGATAGGCTCGTGCCAAAATTGAACGGTCTTCGGCCTTGATAAATCTGAATCAGATACCACGTTGTGCCAATGGAATTTGAACACAAGCCACATCAGTTAAGAATTTAGGGAATTTATTATGGTAAATGGTCTGCACTTATATAGTGCTTTTTTTAACCCAAAGCACTTTACACTGGTTCTAATTCACACACTCACACACCGACGGTAGCAGAGCTGTCATGCAAGGCGCTAACGTGCCATCGGGAGTAACTTGGGGTTCAGTGTCTTTCCCAAGGACACTTCGGCATGTGGAGTCACGTGGGCCGGGAATCGAACCACGCCAACGCTACGATTAGGGGACAACCCGCTCTACCACCTGATCCACAGCCGAGCAAAGTATCAGGTTAGGTCTGATCTAGATGGAGAGAGAGCGAGAATGAGAATAGTATCGTCACAACTTCCCAGGATCTCCTTATCTGAGTACTGATCTACTTATTAAGCACTTCCTGTTTACAAAATCTACAAAGCAGACTCAAACTAGCAATCCTTGCGAAGTCTTGCCAACCCCCGAGTATTCCGAGCCTTTGATCTAGTGATTGCCTTTCGCGTGGTTTGACCCTGTTTCACGCTTGATTTTGTTTTGACCCTGCGCACAGATCCTCTGTATGCGACACGTACATACAGCGACATGAACGCAGTCAAACACATATATGCGACATGAACGCAGTCAAACATTTAGCATAGAATTAACACCCAATGTGGTGATTGAACCTTTTCAGTTTTCGAACCCTTTCAGCGTCCATTGGAGCATTATATCTGGAATCGCATAGCTTTTCTTGCAGAAACTGAACAGAAATATCCTTCAGGAAACACTGTAATTTTAGAATAAAGAACAAGTCCTTTATTCAAAAATAATAATAATAGTAATAATTAAGACACTGGAATTGTGTCTAAATGTACCAAAAGAGTCTTAAATCAAAGTTCTGATAGTCTGTGTTAATTTAGAGATGTTACTTTTCAGGTGTTAGCTCAGAAAAACATAGGACGTGTGTGTGTGTGTGTGTGTGTGTGTGTGTTGTTTGTACATTGTGTCTTCCAGAAAAACCCACCGCCCAGCACTGAAATGAGTCTATTTTCTTGCAGTGTAAGCCATAGATGAATGCATTTCCATCTCATTATGTGGCACATAGAGGTCGACTCGTCTCTAACTCTCGTTCTTTTTGCTGTGTTCTTAAAGCTGTTCTTTTCTTAGGTAGGTCATGGCTTCTTTTTTTTTCCCAAGTTATTTTTCAGTTTGCTTGTATATGCTAATTTCACTTTGCACAAGGTTTACGGGGTTTTTGCACAGGAGCCGGGTTGTCATCCGGTATGAATAAATACCGACCGCTGTTATACAACCCTGATTCCGAAAAAGTTGGGACAGTATGGAAAATGATCATAAAAACAAAGAGGAGTGATTATGTAAATGTACTTTGACTTGTATTTACACAAAAACCGTATAAAGACAAGGTATGTGATGTTTTACCTAATCAACTGCATAGTTGTAAGTTGTAAGGTAAACGTTTATTTTGAAATTGATGCATGCAACACGTTCCAAAAAAAGTTAAGCATAGTATATAAGGAGACTCCAAAACAGGTCCTCCTTCAAGACCGAGGACGGGTCGAGTCTCGCCGATCTGCCAACAGATGCGTCAGAGAATAATCCAACCCTTTGAGAAGAACATTCCCCAAAGACAAATCGGTAGGATTTTGGGCGTTTCACCTTCTACACTGTACAATATAATTAAAAGATTCAAGGAATCCGGTTAAATCTCGGTGCGAAAAGGGGCGAGGATGAAAACCACTTCCGAATGCGCGTGATCTCCGATCCCTCAGACGTCACTGTCTTAAAAACCCTCATGAGTCTGTAATGGAGATCCTGACATGGGCTCGGGAATACTTTGGTAAACCTTTTGTCAGTCGACACCATTCGCCGCTGCATCCACAGATGCAAGTTAAGACTTTACTATGCAAAGTAGAAGCTGTACATCAACACTGTCCAGAAGCTCCGCCCACTTCTCTGGGCTCGGGCTCATCTGAGATGGACAGTAACACAGTGGAATCGTGTTTTGTTTGGAGTGTCGCAGTCATCAGATTTGAAATGAGTGTATATTTTCAAAAATAAATTCAATTCGGGCGCACGGTGGCTTAGTGGTTAGCACGTTCGCCTCACACCTCCAGGGTCGGGGGTTTGATTCCCACCGTGGCCCTGTGTGTGTGTGGGGTTTGCATGTTCTCCCCGTGCTGCGGGGGTTTCCTCCGGGTACTCTGGTTTCCTCCCCCAGTCCAAAGACATGCGTGGTAGGCTGATTGGCGTGTCTAAAGTGTCCATAGTGTATGAATGTCTGTGTGAGTGTGTGTGTGTTTGTGCCCTGCGATGGACTGGCACCCTGTCCAGGGTGTACCCCGCCTTGTGCCCCATGCTCCCTGGGATAGACTCCAGGTTCCCCGTGACCCTGAAGGAAGGATAAGTGGTATAGAAGATGGATGGATGGATAAATTCAATTCACAAAGTAAAACGTTAATAATGTGTTTTCAATATAGTACAGGGTGAACTGAATTTTCAAATGACACTTTTTGGTTTTTTTTTGCAGTTTCCATACTGTCCCTACTTTTTCGGAATTGGGGTTGTACAACCTTATAGCTGAGCTCTCCCTGTTAGCGCTGCTTCCAGATAACACGGAATGGTGTTTATCTGGGATTTATAGAACTCATTTACATATGTAACTAATGTTCTATTTAACAAGGACTGGTGAGAATCACATGGGAATATCCTCCTCTCATCTCCTCTGCCGTGCTGAGTTTACTTTTTATACTGTACATTGGTTTTCTAGTGAAATGCTATGGAACTCCGTGGCACCTGCTAGCTTTCATTTTCCTTTCATTCATTACCATTGCTTGCTCAGCCCTCTCTCCTCCTGAGTATTTCACATCTCCTGCTGTCCAGCCAATCATCAGTCCAGTGGCTATGCACTGCAGCCATGGTTGAGAGGTTTCCCCCTGCCAAACCACACACTTTAACTACTGAGCTAGCAACATTAGCTTCTAATTCTCAATACATTCTAGCTTTCATTCCATTGACCCTCATTCTCCCTGCTGGTTCTTCCTTCGTGTTATCCATTCTGACTATTTCACATTCTCCGACATCTAACATTTAACCAGCCGACCTGTGATCATGTGGCGTAAACGTGGTTAGTTAGTGTTTTCATGCATTCTGCTAAAACACACCACTGGGGCTGGAGTCAGGTTCCCCCCTGTTCACACCACACCCACCCCAACATAACCAGTTCTACCTTCAGAGTATTCTGCATCCCCTGTGATCCTGGGCTGAAATTGTTCCTCCATGTAACAGACCCCTGGTTGTTTCACTGTATACAGAGTGGTTAACAGAACCACCCACATCTGAGAGATTCTTCCAGGCTGATAATGACCTAGCAGTTGAACCACCATGTTCAACACTGGCCAAATGTACAAAAAATGGGTCTTTTGGTCTCGGTCAGCTCGCAGGCATCACTGAGAGGCTCTGAACTAGTCATGGCAGCCAATCTGAAAAGGGCAGAGTGCATAACATGTGGCACCAGCTAACTTACTGCTAGCACTGGAACAAACACTCCAATTGGCAGTTGTCGATTCCTCTGTGGTGGAGCTGATCGACACCCTGCTTCTAGTGGTGGGATACTTTCAACCAACCTGAATACCACACAGCAGCAAGTGTGGTTAACACCATGCACGTGTTGGTGCCCGATAATTCCAGGCTTGTGGTTAAAAGTGGGATTCCTCACCAAGGCCATATCCGCAAATTTTGTAAGTCAATCAATTCACCTTGCAGAGTGTCATGAATGCAAGTCTGCAGTGGGATGCCTCGTTGTGCTCGTTATGCGCCTAACAATAGTATATAGACCAGACAGCGACAGTCTAACCCTCATACCAGCTGTAAATTTGCAGTGATAGGCAGGACCCAAGTGTGTAAACTCAGCGTAAGCTTAACTAGGGCAAAGCCAACAATAGTTATCAAAGTCCACGGTGGGCCTGAAAACAACGGTGCTCAACATCATCCATCGATCCATCCATTTTCCTACCGCTTATCCTACACAGGGTCACGGGGGATCCTGGAGCCTATCCGAGGGCACAAGGTGGGGGACACCCTGTACTGAGTGCCAACCCATCGACGGGCACAATCACACACTCTGGACAATTTGGAAATGCCAATCAGCCTACAACGCATACCTTTGGACTATGGGAGAAAACCGGAGTACCCGGAGGAAACCCGCGAAGCACGGGGAGATCATGTGAACTCCGCGCCCACAAGGCGGAGGCAGGATTCGAACCCCAAACTCTGGAGATGCGAGGCAAACATCAAACCACGTTAATTCATATACACAGTCAACACACAGGCAAGAGTAAAAATGAGAAGAAACAAGACAAGGGTCAGACTTAAAGTAACAATAATGCACAAACAATGACATGACAGGGTATACATAGACAAAATTATTCAGACACTAACACAAAATAGGTGAACACAATCAGGCAACAAACAAATGACTGCACAGAGGTAGACACAGGACTACAACAAAATACAAAATAAACATGGCCTTGGTTGCCATGGGAACTGCAGAGCAAAGGGGGAAACCATGACAAAATGGTTAATAGGTGAGCACTTTTTGGTCTTAATAGTAAGAAATGAAGAAATCAATCTGTATTAAAAAATTAAATACCCCAGAATTGTATTAGTTCTTGATGAAGGCCCTTGTGCATCTAATTAATGTCCCAGGGTCCATGTCCAGCTGTCCGCTGTCTCTGCACCTGCTGTGTTGAAAGGCAACAAGAGTATAAAGGGTAGCATATAACCCCACCTCACCCACACTGTCTCTCTCTACCTCCTCCCCTCATTTTTCTTTCTGTCTTCCGTCCCTCTGTCTCTTATTTTTAGACTCAGGGCTCTGGGGGTTAGCACTGGCTTTGAAAGCCTGGTAATGCTGAATTCATTAATATGAGAGTGTTCTCTCCCTCCCTCCCTCTCTCTCTCTCTCTCTCTCTCTCTCTCTCTCTCTCTCTCTCTCTCTCTCTCTCTCTCTCTCCCTCCTTCCTATCCAATGCTGTGATATTTACATTTGAGGTTTTTGCGAATGGCAGCATGCTATGCTCACAGACACACGAAACTCATCTGTCTCAAACAAACTGATATTTTATCACTGTAATCTGTGGGGCACTTGGTGTCAGTTGATATGATTTACCGCTTGCTCAAAAATGACATTATCACCATATAAAGTTATTCATTATAATCGATTCCTGTTTTCTAAATATTTCAAAGCATCTAAACAGGAGTAGGCACCCGTGCACGAGCCCTCATCTGCCCTCGTGCCTTAAGCACAATGAATATATACAGTACATTAATCACTCTGGCTAACAGTACTGTAATTGAACCTGACGGACCTCGTATACGTGATTATCTTTCAGAGTGATACTTTAAACGTACACAAAATGCTCCATCCTAAATCAAAGATAGAACCCAAACGTACAAAAAAAAAAGCGCTATTCTTAAGGGTACCATCCAAATCACAAGGAAAGGTACAGTTTAGTATGCTTTTTTCTAAGAGTGTGATACGATGTTCCTAAGCGGTTGTGAATTGAAGCAGCCAATCAGAGGAAAGAGAGAGAAGGTAAGATCATGAGAGAGTAAACAAATAAACAGGCATCTATTTATTTGTCCTTGTTGTGGAGTCATGAAGATATTATATTGAGCAAGAGTAAGTCATCCAGGGAGTCTTCTTTCCGTGTACGTTTATAATTATTCAGTCCGTACAGGATTTTGCTGGGGTTTTTTGTGATTGTTCGGGGAAAAAATGCTCGATGTTGCTGCTGCGTTTTTCAAACTCGCGGCGTTTTTGGTGCTTTTTTTTTTGAATTGGCAAAATCGCATGAAGTTGTTTTGTTTGTCTTTCGCGGTGATGTTTGTTGGTGAACGTGACCTTTTAGCTGTACTCATGTTCGACACACGTGAACTGAAGAGGGTTTTGACTGAACGCGCGTTGTGATGAAGTCACACGATGCGTCTTGGCCCAAATGCTTTGCTTTGATTATCTTGAGATTGTCTCTAGAGCTTGACTGGAGTCCACCTGTGGTAAATACAGTCCACGTGATATAGAAAGGCACACACCCGTGTGTATAAGGGTGAATTGTGAGCTCCGCCGAATATTGCGGAGCTCGCTTGATTTTGCGTTCATTTCTGCGACCGCAAAATTGTGAAATCCCGGAGGGACTGATTATTGCTCTGTTTGTTTGTTTGTTTGTTTTTACCCAATTTTCTCCCAATATGACCATTTGCCACTCACTAGCTAGCCCTCCCCAAACACACAACAGCTACCAACTGGGGTGGTGTGCATCCTCCAAGAGACATCTTTTCCAACTGCTTCTCGTGCTACATCCCAAGGCAGCTGAACACACTAGGAAGAAAGCACAAATGGTGCACGGCCAAGTTTGCTCTCTTGGACGTGGTTTGCTGTGGCATCATCAGGATTTAAACTTCCTGATGATAGGGTGAACACTTTGAACACCCCTGACTTGCCATAAACTGCTAACTGGTTCATGATATATACAAATTTGAGACCTTTCATGGCTGGCATGGTTCGAGTCGACTTCTAGAGTAGACAAATCGATACAAAGTTCTTCTAACGGATCACCATTGATGTCCTGCGATGAAACATTTCTATCCTGATGGGAGTGGTCTCGTCCAGGATGACCCCGCCCTATTAGAATGGTGTGTTAGACAGTTTTCACCACCACCATCATCAAATCATCAGCAAGTGAGGGAATATCTTTTGGAAGAACAAGCGCAGTACAATTCCGACGACTTGAATCTACTCCAAGGCACGCACAAAGGAACATAAAGTTGTTGCTTTTTTTTTGTTTTTTTTAACATTTATTTGTCACACATCTGTACACGTGTATGTATCTGTGTGTGTGTGTGTGTGTGTGTGTGTGTGTGTGTGGGCACACATAAAGAAAATGAAAGCGAGCAGAAGTGCTGTCACTGAGAGTGTTAATTGGCTCGTTCGGAAGTCATGAGGTGTCTAGAGGTATCAGTCTGGCATACATTTACACAACTCCTCCTTCTTCTTCTTTCCTTCTTTCTCTCCATCTCTTTTTACAGCTCATACACATACACACACACACCCACACACGCGCGCACACATACATAGCAATTTGAGAAACCTGTCAAGGCTCACACTGAAGCGTGAGATCTTTTTTGTAGATGTTCAGATATAAATCGCAGATATTCGCTCGATATATCCGCAGATATCGAGACTAATACGAGACGAAATCACAGCGTGTTCAGTTTCTCATCAGAGAAATCAGAAAATATCAACACAACATGGATTAGAAGTCTCTCAACAGCTGAATGCTAGCTTAGGTCCTTGCATGTGTGACAATCCTCCAGAGTAATGATCTAGGATCAAGTGTTTGGCTTTCATATGCTAAACTGATTATCCTTCTTTTTTCCCCCCCGTCTCTGTAATTGCACACTCCGAGTGCACTTTTCTCTATCGATCAAGAGTTGCTGAGTGCACTCCTGGCAAGCAACTGCTATGATTGAAAAGCAGATATGATGTAGAGCCTCAGATCAGAGACATAATACCTGAGAGAACAGAACCCAGTCAGACTACTACCACATCACTGAAATGCTCCTTTCAAACGTTTCGCGAAGTTCACGTTTCCAAAAAAGCTGGCGGGAGAAAATGAGAATCTGATGGATGACATGATCAAAAGTGCCAGTCAAACACAATATCGGTGGAGATTCTTCCTCACAAATAGTGTCAAACACAGTCAGATATCAGGGGAAAGATCTTCAGGTCCCTCGGCTTTGTCTGGGTCACTCAAGGGCATTCAGAGACTTCTAATAAAGTCACTCCAGTGTTCTGTTTTCTGTATGATTTGGTGCACTCTGGAGCAGGTTTTCTGTAAAGACCTCTCTGTATATTTCTTCATTCACCCCTCCTTTAATTCTGACCGGTCTCCCTGTCACTGCCATTGAGAAGAAAGATCATAGCATGATGCTGCCACCACCATGCTTCACAGTAGGGATGGTATTACCAGTTGATGAGCAGTATGTAGTTTTGGCCACTCTGCCATAAAGGTCTGGTTCATAAAGTATTTCTGAGATGGTTGTCTTTCTGGTAGATTCTTGCATCTCTGTGAAGGACTAAAGCTCTGTTAGAGTGGCCATTGGGTTCATGGTCACCTCCATAACCAAGCCCCTTCTAGCCTGGTTGCTGAATTTGGCCAGACTGCCAACTCTAGAAAAAGTGCTGATGGTTCCAAGTTGCTTCGATTTCACAGTGAGTGGAGCCCACTGTGCAGGAGCTTTCAAAACTTTAGAAAATGTTTTACACCTTTGGCTTCAATACAATTTGATCACAGATGTCTACAGAGAGGAGGGCATGATGGCACTCCGGTGTTGGGGGTTCAAATCCCGCCTCCGCCCTGTGTGCATGGTGTTCGGGGGTTTCCTCTGGGTACTCGTTTACATTTACATTCACTTTTACTTTTACGGCATCTGGCAGACGGTACTCCGGTTTCCTCCTCCAGTCCAAAGACATGCATTATAGGCTGATTGGTAATTGGTAGGCTGATCATTTCCAAATTGTCTATAGTGTGTGAATGTGTGTCCAATTGTGCCCTGCAATGAGTTGGCACCCCATCCAGGGTGTCCCCAGCCCTGTGCCCCGATATCCCTGGGATAGGCTCCAGGCTCCCTCACAACCCTGAAAAATGGATGGATGGATGTCTACACAGAATTTCCTGGACTTCATTGCTTGGTTTTTGGTCAGACTTGCACTCTGAACTGTGGGACTTTATACACAAGGGTGTGTGCCTTTCTATAACATGTCGACTGTGTTTGCCACAAGTGGACTCCAGTCAAGTTCTAGAGACATCTCAAGATAATCAAAGCAAAACGTTTGCCCCTAAGCCCCATTTTTGCATGTCTTAGCTAAGGGTCTGTATAATTATCCAAATGAGATACTTCACGTTTTGATTTTTAATAAATTAGCAAAAATTTCTTTTAAAAAAGTTTTTGCTTTGTCATTATGGATAGTCTTGTGTAGGTTAATGACAAAAAAGTAAAACACAATAAAATGTGCAAAAAATGAAGGAGTCTGAATACTTACCAAACCCACTGTAACTCGTTACCCAATGTGTATATGTCACAAAGTCCCTTCTCATGCTCATGTGTAGTTTGTTTTGAGTTAACTCCATGTGCCTTTTCTATGGCATGTGCTTTTGTTTTGGTTGGTCCTGTCTCTTCCACTGTAATGACGTTGATTGATTACTCTAATGTGTTCACCTGTTCTGTGTCTCACAGAGTACTATTGTGCTACTGTCCATTCAGTCCAAGCCCTGTTTTCTACCTCAATGAATCGTGAGATTCAGTTCATGGACAAATGTCCTTGTTCCATCAATTATGGCGAGTCGTCCTGGCCCAGATGCAGCAAAGCAGACCCAAACCATGATAATACCACCACCATGTTTCACAGATGGGATAAGGTTCTTATGCTGGAATGCAGTGTTTTCCTTTCTCCAAATATAGCCCTCTTCATTTAAACCAAAAAGTTCTGTTTTGGTCTCATCTTCCTCCAAAACATTTTTTCCAATAGCCTTCTGGCTCGTCCACATGATCTTTAGAAAACTGTATGGGAGCAGCAATGTTCTTTTATAGAACGCAGTGGTTTTCTACTTGCAACACCGTTGTTGTTCAGTGTTCTCCTGATGGTGGACTCATGAACATTAACATTAGCCAATGTGAGAGAGGCCTTTAGTTGCTTAGAAGTTACCCTGGGTTCCTTTGTGACCTCTTGTTCTTGGAGTGATCTTTGTTGGTCTCCACTCCTGGTGGGTTGGGGGACAATGGTTTCTAATTTCCTCCATTTCCACACAATCTGTCTGACTGTGGATGGGTGGAGTCCAAGCTCTTTAGAGATGGTTCTGTGACCTTTTCCAGCCTGATGAGCATCAACAACTCCTTTTTCTGAGCTCCTCAGAAATCTCCTTTGTTCGTGCCGTGATACACTTCCACAGACACGTGTTGTAAAGGTCAGACTTTGATAGATTCCTGTTAGTTAAATAAAACAGGGTGCTAACTCACACCTGATTGTCATTCCATTGATTATAATCACCTGACTAACATAGCCAGAGGTCATATTTGTTTGTGCTGTGTGTTGATTTATGAGCACTAACATTGACTTATGAGCCTAGCGTGACAGTAGCTTATTACCAAATACTGCAAAGTTAAGGCCTCGACTCTTCTTTACAAAACTGTATAGTATATTGATTCAATTGATTCAAGTCCACTACCAAGAACTGTTTTTTTAATACCTCCTGGATCTAGATTTGTAACTTACTCATATTTACTAAGCTGAAGATTCTCCAGAAAAGACAGCGTGTAATCTATTTGAACACTTCGTGGTGCACCATGACCCATGCCTGTGACCATAATGACCATATTACACCGCTTAGCTCATAAAAAATCTTAAAGCGACCGACGGGCCACTTTTTAATTGGATTGTACGCCTCGCCTCGATTGAAGTTGGCTGATTTGCAGATGACACGGCCATGATTACGCAATAACATGGCGGTAATGAGAGGATTCCGGTGTATAAATTTTGGCTGGATGCCAAGTACGTGAAATCGAGGAAGAGATGGAGAGTAGATGCGTAGAGATTAGAAAAGGAAGCGATCGAATGGGACGATTATGACATTCTGCTAGAGTGAGAATTTATGTGTATGTATGTGTAGCAGGAAAACAGCAGGGTAGCCAGCTAGCCAGACATATTAGCAATACATATTATAAAAGCATGTACTTGTTTCTCAGGCACGGAGGATCTTGGAGCATATTTTGGAGATCAGATCGTAAACCAGGATCAAGGGGTACATCAAGGACTTTAAATGTAGCTTTTTTTGGCATTCCAGGGTGAATTTAGCAACCTCACTGTCTCAGTCTCAACATCAAGCTCTTGCGGCGTAACACAAAGCATTTTTTTTTAAATAACTAGGAACCCTAACACTATGCCAATGAAAGCAGTGAGGACACAAGAGGCAGAAATGTCAGCACAGTGTATGAATTCTAATTCTGACAGTTCCTCAACCTCGACATCGCTCGACTTCAGAATTGGTCTCAACGCCACCCTCTCACCCTCGTGCTCTCACCACGGAATATATATGCCAGTGAAAAACTTTGCCTGAAAAAAAACTTGCTCTTCCCTGTTTTTGGCTGAAAGAGAAATAAGTTGACCCCAACATATTAAATGGGCCTACAATGAAGTGTCAGAGAAACACAGGTGCATTCAAACACTCTGAAAGCAGAATCGCGAAACAGTTGGTAATATTATTACTCCCTCCTGTAGGCTCGTTAAAACTGAAACAGTGGAAATACTCAGTTCCTTGTCTTTTTTTAAAAGCCTAGTCCTTCTGAATGATGAAATCTTTTATTGTAAATGCGATATCGATTGGGGAAAAATATCCATATTGCACAAGCCTAGCTTGCATAGTGATTCTTTAAATTTGTACATGCCCACAACATTTTTTTAAGAATTTACTTGGTTCTATTGCCCATAATATAAACAAACTTTCTTAGGTTTAAGACCTAAGGTCTTCATAGACTTCCTGTAGCTTCATATCTGACCCCTTACATTCACATTTATTCATTTATTCATTTAGCAGACGCTTTTATTCAAAGCGACTTACAAATGAGGAAATACAAGCAAAGCGATATATCATATATATATATATATACATATACATATATATATATACTCGGATAGATCCATGGTGCTCGGAGTTTGTGTTTTTCCATCTCCATGAGTTTCCAGAGAATTCTAGAGAATGCTGGTGCGTACCAAGTTTAAAAATTGAAGAGATATTAAAAACCTTATTCATGGACACTAGTTATACCAGTTTCCTGTAGAGAGTCATAAAGCCCAACACATGCTTTGCCTCTTTCGCTGACTCTGCACTGCAGAAACACACCGTTCTCTTTACATCGCCTTTACATTAGGCCTTTATAGTACCTTACAAACTGCTGAACCAAGCTTTCCAAGCTTCTCTAGAGCAGGATGTAACACCTACCCTACTCCAACACACCTGACTGATCATGCGAAGCACAGCACACGCAAAGCTACTAACACAAATAAATATATAAATAAATCAATCAATCAATAAAAATCCTGCTAGCTATACGCAGATATCTGTTTCTGACATTTTCGTAAAAAGTCTTGCTGTTCGTTCGATCATAAATCAACACGCTCTCCAAAGGTATCCTGGTCGCTCTCAAGATGTTCCTCTAAACCTATGGTGTGTGTTCCGTTTCAGTTGCCTCTGAGGTCATGATACAACGTTGTACGCAACGTGAAACATCCGTCATCTTCTTTTCTTGTGTTGCTACGTGACAGCATTTTTCCAAGCTTGGCTACGGAACTCTCAGCGTCCCAGGGCAAGAGAAAGAAGGAGAGAGACAGACGGAAACAGAGGATGAGAGAGAGAGAGAGAGAGAGAGAGAGAGAGAGATGAGTCATCTGGCTCTCAGGGGGACACAGCTCAAGGTAATAACAATCTCTTGCTCAAGAAAAGAAATCCTCTGGCAGACACGGAGAAGAAAGGGGAAAATATAACAATGAGGAATAAGGAATATTTCCTTTTAAAAAAAGAAACAATATTATACATTTTACCCCGAGGACCCATTTATATTTGCTACAATATTTCGGCAAAATAGCACAATCTTTGACGTTATTATTACAGGTCAAGGGAAAGGCTTAGCAAAATTTCCCCCCTGTCATTTATAACACCGGGACATGGAACCGGTTGTTGAGACCAAGAACACGAAGAGAATAATCCCTGAGAGAATAAACCTACGCACTTGGGTGTATGTTGTATCAACTTTTCATTTGTTCACTTGGCAGATAATACAATTATCCCCCCCAAAAAAAACTAAACAAAAAAAACAGCAAGATAAAGCTCAGCAAAACAATTTCTATCATTTTTTTTTATCATTTCTCTCAGGTCCAGAAATATTTGGACACTGGAAATGTTATTGATATTTTAGCTGTGTACCAAAATATATAGTTCAGTAATGAATTAAGTAATGAAGGTTAATTTGAGGGTGTTCACGTCCCAATTGGGGAATGCTGTAGGAACCTACAGACATCATCAGACTCTGGGTTTCTTCCCTGGTGAAGCTCTGCCAGGCCTTCCAGCAGCTGTCTTCCTCATCGGCTTGCTCTTGGGGCGTTTTGCCTTCAGCGAATGGCTCAGTTCGGTTCAGGTCAGGGGATTGACATGGCCATTGCAGGATAGTCCACTTCTTTGCCTTAAAATGTCTTGGGTTGAGTTCGAATTATGGTTCGAGTCATTGTCCATCTGCACTGTCCAATGAGCAGCTAACATAGCCGTATACGCTTTAATCCAGGGGTCTCGTTCATCAAAGTGTGCGCAAAACAAGTACTAAATTTGAGCGTAAGGCCCATCTGAACGCACAAGAAAAGAGCTATTAATGACACGTACGTATGCACGACTGTAAGCAACGGCCAGTGATAAATCCCACACATTCTAAACTGATTTGCTCATGCGTGGCTACACTCATTTGCATAAAGAAACGCCCTCGAATCGCCATATATGGTAAACAACTTCCTTTAGATAAAAAAAAAGCACAGTAGCCTGCTCGTGGTGCTGTGTGTTTCAGAAGACGTGGAACTGACCATGAAGTAAAGATACTGTTGCATTAAGTCGAACAAAACAAAAGAAAAACAGTTTATGAAGCGTTTTTTCGAGGAATAGTTTGTCTAATAAATAAATAAATAAATAATCCAATTTATATATATATATATATATATATATATATATATATATATATATATATATATATTGTGAGTACTTGTGCACGTTTTATTTCCCCAAATATATTTAGAAGCTCTCATGATGGAGTGAATGTTTGTCATTTTTGCTCTGCTGGTTTTCGAGGTGTATTATTTTGCAGTGTGAGCGATATGAATGAAGGTTTAAACATTCCTTTCATTCGATTTTACTTTACACTCCGTTAATTAGTAATTACAACCCTCAATTATGCTGACATGATAGACAATATGTCGTTTAGAAGCTCTGCATAGTCAGTTTAGCTGCTGTTACACTTTTCTACCACTTGGGGTTCCTACAACCCGCATAGTCGGGAATGTGCGTAAATATACCGTACACACATCCTCACGTATAAGCAAAACTTGATCATTCAGTGCATACGCATGGTCGATAAACGATGCCCCAGGTCCATTGGCAGCCATGCGTGCCCATGCCAAAATACGATGTGGTATGCTTCAAATCTTGAGCAGTGCCTTCCATTCTGCATACTCTAAAGTTTTTTTTGTCTCATCTGACCATAGGAAGTTGCTCAAGGAAACTGTACAGGCAGTTGTTTGGCAAACTGTAGTCGGGTCTTCATGTTTTTGAGGCTTACCAATGGTATACATCCATCCAGCCATCCATTTTCTATACCGCTTATCTCACAGGGTCGCGGGGAACCCGGAGCCTATCCCAGGGAGCATCGGGCACAAGGAGCAAATCCATCGCAGGGCACACTCACGTACACACTCACACACCCATTCGGACACTTTGGACATGCCAATCAATGTCTTTGAAGGCATGCATGGTATGTCTTTTCCTCTTTGGGAGGAAACCGGAGAACCCGGAGGAAACCCACGCAGCACGGGGAGAACATGCAAACTCCACACACACAGGGCAGCGGCGGGAATCGAACCCCCGACCCTGGAGGTGTGAGACGAACGTACTAACTACAAACCCACTGTGCGTCCCCAGTGGTATACAATGGTTGTTTTTTTTCTTTATCACCTTCCGTCAACCACCACAGCTGTTTTCCACACTCTTCCAAGCCTTTCAGCGGCTTTGAGCTCACCAGTGCTTTTGTTTTTTGGAAGAACGTACCAAATCGTTGATTTGACCACACCTGGCAGTGGCAGCTCTTTGGACTTCATATTGAGAATGAAATGAACTCTAGAACTTTTATCTGTTTACTTATAAGTAAGATAATGAAAGAATAACACACACCCGGCCAGGGAACAAGATTTTCAACACACACTTTCAACACTGCGTGACTCTATATTATACACCCTATCCGGTTTCACCCAGAAGAGGATGGGTCCTCTCAAGGTTTCTTCCTTAACAATGAATTATTCATTATTTCATTTCAACTCCATTATACTGTCATAAACAGCTAAAATAGCAATAAATTTGTCAGTGTCTGAATATTCATGGACCAGGCTGTATATTTAAGAAGCACGTGAGTCAATATTGAGTGTTTGTTTTTAAAAGGTTATAATTAACACTGTATGCTAGGACCTTACTGTCAAATAATATACCATGTGTGTGAAACCTCCAGAGATATTTGTTAACACACTGGTGAAAATGCTTCTCCATTAAAAAGCACTGCTCCTGTACCTACCCTTATCAGACTGATCTAAAGTGAACTTCTTTTAGCTGAAACCTGAAGATTTTTTTCTTAGCTATGAATGTTCCTCCGGTTTATTTATTACAGTTTTTGATGAGTTAACCACATAAATCCAGCTAAAACACCGACTCCGCACACACTCCGTGAACATTTGCGAAGGAGCAGTTACTACTCACTGAATGCAGCGATGGCGAGGATCAGCGTCACCACGATGGACACCCATGATACCCACAATGCCTTCTTCCGATAACTTTGAGCCTCATGGGGTTTCAGACGTTGACTGCTTTCTAGAAGATCTGTCAATGGAATCCGATCAGTGAATCAATCACAAAGGACTGTCTGGTGGAAATAACTACTGACATACTTATCCTTCAGTATTAATAAAAAATAAAAAAAACACTTGAATAACCCAAAGAACCACTAAGGAGCTTGCTTTATTTATTTATTTATTTATTTATTTACCTCTAAAGGTACGTTCACACATACAGCAATTTTATCACTGTAAGTCACCAGTCGCTGTATTATGATTTCACCAGTAGGCGTTCCTACTACTGGTTGCCATAGTAACATTTATCAATGGGTTGCGCGACTAGCATTCACAGATTCACAGATCTTGCACGTGTATATAAATACTGGCGATATTGCGCATGTACATTTACCAGTAGAACTCTAGCGTATGTACATACACACAGATGTGTTTTATAGTTTCTGTTATTTCTACTGTATAGGTATTTTATGGAAATGATTTCCTTTCTTTCTTTCTTTGATGTTCCTCATCCTACAGTTTGAATTTCCCCTACGGGGCATCAATATCATCTTATCATCTTATCCTGTTCCACTTTCGACAACAAAACCAGTTTTGCTGGGAGAGCGTTTGTATATAAAATGCACCAGTGTATATATAATCATATCCTACGAGATGAAGGAGAAGCAGTGTGCGCTCTCTGCACAAGCGCCGGACCGTCTGGGTCCTCAAAACAATTTGGACTCGCAGGCAGCATGGCGGACCACAGATCACGTGCGCTCTACTGTCTTCACTCCCATTGGTAGTCGCTGCACCAAGTCGCTCCGAATTTGCATAAAGTGAAGCTTTTCTCGACTTCGTCACGTCTCTGGACACGCCCACGTCTAGTCAAACAGGCTAGCCTTCACACCCCACGTGCATCAATGAGTCTTGGGGGCCCATGACCCAGTCTTCTAGGCATCACAATTTGGCCCTTGTCGAAGATTCTCAGATCCTTACGCTCGCCCATTTTTCCTGCTTCCAACACGTCAACTTCGAGAACTGACTGTTCACTTGCTACCTAATAAATATACGCCCCCCCCACCCCAAACACCCCCCGCCCCCCCTCAGTGGTTTTAATGTTATTGCTGATTGGTGTATGTTACCGTAGTATATTATAGCATAGTACAGTATAGTATAAATACAACGGTCTACTACAATATGCAATAAACTATATACAGATACTGCTACAGTATATTGTAGTATAGCGTAGCATAGCATATTGTTTATAAGTACTGTATAGAAGAGTATAATAATTATTATATGACGTTTTATTTTGATTCGATTGCTTATTATAGCATCACAGAGCAGACGGTATTGAACAGTTACAGTAAATATAATATTGTGTATGATAGCATAGCATGTTACTGCATAGAATTGTATAGTCTAGTGCAGTATATTACAGCTGTGTGCTACAGTGTGTACTGTGTAACTGTTTGTTAGTTGGTGAAAGTGTCCCGCTTGTGCGCGCGCGCGCACACACACACACACACACACACACACACACACAGTACTTTATTTGGATCAGTGCAGATGTTAAAGTATTAGAAGAACATAAGAAAGTGTCAGTACTGCATCAACATCTGCACACACACACACACACACACACTGGCAGCAGTGTGTGTGTGTGTGTGTGTGTGTGAAGTGTTTTATCCGCCCGTACCTTTATCCTCCACGTCGCTGATCTTCATCACCTGCTCCATGGTGAAAGTGTCTCCGGATCCCTCTCCCTCTTTCTCTCCTTCTCTCTTTCCTTCCCCCTCTCCCTCTCTGTCTGGCTCTTTATCTGCCTCCCTCTGTCCGCTCACACACTCAGGTTGCTGGTGTGTGTCCCCGCGCTGCGGATCCTCCGCCATGGCGTCTGCTTGATGCGCGCGCTTCAAGTCTCTCGGCACGTTAGGAACGTGGCACCTGCGCGCGAGGCGATGGAGGGGAGACGAGACAGGAGGCTCAGGCGCACCTTCTCTCCCAGTACACACACACACACACACACACACACACACACACTTTGACTAGATACACACGCTCACTCCACCCTGCACACGGGCCACACGCACGCGTTAAGTGGAGCTGCAGGATGCGGCAAGCGCGCTCTAATTAAAACCCTGACTCCAAAATATGTGTGGATTTCGAGCGCGCGCAGACCCGCTTCCTCCTCCAGCTAGAGCTCGCGCATACTGTGAAACTGCTCCTTACCAGCTGCAGGTTCCGATCAGATCTGCACGCGCAACTCCACTGTGCTGATGCACTTTATTACGCTTTCAGAGGAGGAAAAAAAAAAGAGTTGTGTGTAGTAATATACGGGCTGCAATTTATTATTTTTGCACGTTATGTATGGAGCTTTTGACATGCGTGAATGATATAAAAAATAAAATTAAAATAAAAAACATATAAAAACGTGGCATGCAATGAATGTATGGTGATGGATAGAAAACATCAGATCTAAAAACATGGTGTAGAATGAATAAATGAATGTATAAACAATGATGACAAAAAATCTGATCTAGAAATGACTGACCGAATGAATGAATGCATGAATGAATTAACTAATTAATTATTGAATGAATGAATGACAGTGTCAGTGACAATGACAGCTCTAACAGTGTGGTCTAAAAATGACAGACTGACTGACTGACCAAATGAATGAATGCATAAAATATACATGAATTAATGTGTGAATGCATGAATGAATGAACAAATGAATGAATGACAATATCAGCAGAAGCATCAGATCTAACACTGTGTTCTATGAATGGATGGATGGATGGATGGATGGATGACAATGTTGACAAAAACATCAGATCTGACAATGTGGTCTAATAATGAATGAATGAATGAATTGTGATATTGGTCAGAAAACTTCAGATCTAAAAACATGGTGTAGAATGAATAAATGTATGAATAAAACAATGATGGCAAAAAATCTGATCTGAAAATGTGATCTAAAATGAACGAATGAATGACTGACCAAATGAATGAATGCATGAATGAATGAACGACAGTGTCAGTGACAATGACAGCTCTAACAATGTGGTCTAAAAATAACAGATTGACTGACTGACCAAATGAATGAATGAATGAATGAATGAATGAATGCATAAATAAATAAATAAATAAATAAATAAATGTCTGAATGCATGAATGAATGAACAAATGAATGAGTGAAGGAATGAATGAATGACAATATCAGCAGAAGCATCAGATCTAACAGCGTGGTCTATGAATGAATGAATGGATGGATGGACGGATGGATGGATGGATGGATGACAATGTTGGCAAAAACATCAGATCTGACAATGTGGTCTAAAAATGAATGAATGAATGAATTGTGATATTGGTCAGAAAACTTCAGATCTAAAAACATGGTGTAGAATGAATAAAGGTATGAATAAAACAATGATGGCAAAAAAAATCTGATCTAAAAATGTGATCTAAAATGAACGAATGAATGAACGACAGTGTCAGTGACAATGGCAGCTCTAACAATGTGGTCTAAAAATGACAGATTGACTGACTGACCAAATGAATGAATGAATGAATAAATGAATGACAATATCAGCAAAAACATCAGATCTGACCATGTGGAATATGAATGAATGAATGAATGAATGAATGAGTGAATGATGATGTTGGCCAAGAACATCAGACCTAAAAGTGTGTGTGTTGGGGTCGGGGGGTTGCACCAATGTTTATTATCCTATTTGAACGGTACTAAAATGATGTTTTCCAGAATCACCATCGCTATCGTGAAAGCTCTCAGTACTTTATTAGCTCAAATAAAGTCCATTAGATGAACGTCTGGCGGAGAAGCGAGTCAGGCCAACATGTTTGTAGACTCCAGGAGCAGAACGCATTTAAAAGTGGAAAGGTGACTGAAGCTGTATAAGAATACGCATAAACAATAAATGCTGTAGAGTTAAAAAAAACAAAAAAAAAAAAAACACCAAAGTATGTCATCTCTCAGTGCTCTTTTCTGTGATGTAGCCAGTTGTCCTGTACGAACATGACATCTGAACACGAGCACACTTTTCTCTTCCAGCTAGTCAACAGGCGCATGTTTGTCTAGCACACACTTCTGTTTAGCTTATGTCAACACTTCTTACATGATCTTTTTTAGGTTCCTTGTGAGCTTCCCTCACCATCCGCAAACACGGACGAGGAATCCCTGTGTGCTACCTGTTTCAGCTCCTTACTAGTTAAAGTGGAGTTAGGAAAAGTGAGACTTTGCATAAGGGTTGAGTTAACATAACGGTAGTCTCCAGACTCAAAGCTTACCCAGAAGGCACACTGGTCTCTCTTCTCCTTGTACTGCAAACACTAATCCCCCCCCCCCCCAATGTGCTGTAGGTCTAAGTTCCCAACCTTGTTCCTGGACTACCCCCTGTCCTACACATTTGACTGTTTTCCCTGCTTGATTGAAGTGATTCAGCAGTTCTTCCCACGAAACAAACTACAATGTGCAGGACAGGGGGGTTCTCCGGGAACAGGGTCCGGAACCTGAGGCTTGGGGAAATACCGTGTTGAGTTTTTTCAGCGATAAAACGGGGCAACCCAAAGAAGTGCTTCCATCTGGAGTCTCAAAGCTAAAATTACAACCTAAAGTTGATTAATTAAAAACCACCACCCGGTTCAGTGGCCCTATCCTTATACCATATATTTCATGTCACTACGGTTGACCATTGTTAGTTGAGAGTATTGTGTGAGAGACTTATATGTGTATTGTGTCCCATCTAAAAGAAAGCAAGCAAGCCCTGATAATCAATGCTAAAAAGTAAAAGATTTCCAGAGATATCCAAAAAAAAAACAACAACAACAACAAAAAACTGTACATTTACTTTTTTTTTGTTGGTGTAAATCTTTGGGAATGTCTTAAAAATCAATGTTATGTCTCACAAAGTGAAGTTTATGTGCATCTCCCCCATTCCCCCCTCCCCCTATTTTTTCAGAGTACTGACATTTTTGACATCTGTCAGGGTAAGACTTACAGTATTTTATCTTTCGTCTCTGTCTGAAATTGATTGAGCTAATAAATAAATAAATAAATAAATAAATAAATAAATACCGTGTTTTTTTTGTTGTTGTTTTTTTTTAAAAAAATGTACCAGCACTAGTTTGAACCCATCATCTCCACCATCCTCCACTTGGCCTGAGGACTGCCTGAGTAGCTCTCTGACAGACCTCAGATTTAATCCGACAACCTTCTAATCACTGTGAACCGCTGAGCTACAGCTGTGTGTCATGCGTATACACTTCAGCCCATTACTGGCTGTCAGGTGCCAAAACAAAATCAATAATCAGACGTTTATATGGAATAGAGTGTACCACACTGAACAACGCTAAGAATGAACGTCCACGGACCTGTTCCTGCTTTGCTTCATCGATGATCTCCTTGTTAAAGCAACGTTCCTCAAAAGGGCATCGTCTTGCATTGACCATGAAGCATCCATTGGGGGTCGTCTGAGGAAAACAAGCCAGAGGATCGGTTTTGTTCTGTGAAAATTATTGATGTACTTGGTTCAGAGGAGAAACCCTTTCGGAAGCTATTCAAAGACCCCCCGACCCCCCCGACCCCCGCCCATGAGCATAGTTGAATTCAAATCAAATGATAAGGATACAAAGACATTCTACACAATCATGTACCTCCAAATTTGTGGGGGAAAAAGTTTGGCGATGGCCCACATATGAGGCTCATGGTCAAGTGTCCACGTACTATTGGCCATCTGTCTATCAAGCAAATGGAACATCGTGCTAAGGCGTTTGTGCAACTTGTCATGTAAAGCAACAGAAGACGCAGATATAAAGTGGCTTTCGCATAAGACAGCTTTCTTGCTGGCCTTCAAACCTCACACTGTGGCCAAACCCACGATTCCTTCCAAAGGAATTGACACCACGGTATATTAATACAATAATCAACAATCAAAAGTGCTCTTGTGGACCACACACGTTTGTACGCTTTGGGGAACACAATAGAGGGGCTCTGTTTATAGGTTAGCTCACTTGGTAAAGGAGGTGATTACATGCCATTCTTCGTGCAGGCCAAGAGACACTTTCTTCCATTAAAAGACATTTGATGTGTGCTATGGCTACTTCCTGGGCGGCAGTAAGGGGCTTGAAGCGCTGGCAGTGGTGGCTTGGTGGTTAAGGCTTTGGGTTACTGATTGGGAGGTCAAGGGTTCAAGTCCCAGCACTGCCAAGCTGCCACTGTTGGACCCTTGACAGTGCTCCAGGGACACTGTATCATGCCCAGCTTCCTGACATGCTGGGTGGGGTATGTGAATTTCACTGTGCATATGTATATGTTATCAATAAAGACTCATTAAATTATCTCATCCA
The DNA here is from genome assembly GCF_023375685.1 of Ictalurus furcatus. Taxonomy (NCBI): domain Eukaryota; kingdom Metazoa; phylum Chordata; class Actinopteri; order Siluriformes; family Ictaluridae; genus Ictalurus; species Ictalurus furcatus. The sequence goes on from NC_071281.1 coordinate 1,578,888, forward strand.
CGAGCTCCTTGTACAATGGAATTCTCAGTTTGCACGTGATGTGCTGCACTTATGATAGAAGTGATAAATAATAACAAACAAAACATAAAGACCAAAGCCCTATAAAGTTTGGAAGTGGTAGATGGTGGCTGTTGTTCATGAGTCTGGCAGCCTGAAGTACAGTATCTAAACCACATGGCCAATGCAGCAGATTAATATGCTCTCCAATGGTACATGTGTAGAAGTTTCTGAGGATGAGATATATATAGGAAGGGGATTATAGGTGATAAACTTAAACCCCACGAAGAGGTGTTTGTGATTAACTAAATCCATGGCGTGTGCATGCTTCACAGTGGACTGAGATTCTCACTGAGGCTGCTGTTTTTATCCCCGAACGCTAGGTGGCGGTGATAATAACTACAGCGAAATATTCCGGATGTGACAATGACGTCGACGGAAGGAGGCGAGCGGCGTCGGGACGAACATGGCGACGGTGCTGCGAGGCTCCACGAAATGGCTCTTCACCCGGGAACAAATCGAAAATACGCCGTCTCGCCGCTGCGGAATCGAGCCAGACCGGGAATTATCTTACCGACAACAAGCTGCCAACCTGATCCAGGACATGGGCCAGCGGCTTAACGTGTATCCTTTCAGCCGGAGCCCAGCAGGGCCGAGGTGTGATTAGTTAGCGTCATTTCTCCCCCTAATGTGCCACTACTGCGGAACGTAAACCGTTCGTTTATAGCCTGGAGTGACTTAAGACGATTTACTGTGTGATTTTCATCTCGATTGTGTTGTGTAAATGCTTTTAATATGTCAGATGAGCTGCAACGCGCGGTACAAAGGGAGGGAAGGAAGGAAGGAAGGAAGTGGGGGAAGCTAAGCTAGCTCGTGCGACGCCGTATTTCTTTCCCCACCTGTATTTCGAGAAATATCGCCCCCTGTTCTGAGAAAGGCTAGTGACGGGAATTCCCCGCTAAAAGCTAACGGGGTCTGTGTGAAAACGGCTGGGAATTATAACGCAGCTCGGCCCCAACCAAGGACTTACTACTTTTTGATATTAACATTTTTATTACCTATATTGACGTGAATTAATGTCGAGGAAATGCTGTATTCTCCAAATATAGTTTTATTATTAGCTGTTAAGCTAACTGTATAGTGCTAGTGTTGCTTAGCTAGTCTAGGGTTAGCTAGACTAGCTTGACTAGCTAGCTAGCAACGCTGCTAATTCTACCGGAATAAAGTCGGCGTGACGTTCTGTGTTCGATATTCGCAGATAAGAGGAAATTAAGGGACCGTCTCTAAAGTTACACACCACATTGTTAAACACGATTCTAACTTCAATAACATTTGAAGGGAATGACTTACAGTCATATAACCCACTGTACACTGTTCATCTAGGTGTCAGGTATGATGCACACCTCGTAGATTTTTCATATTGATCAAAATAACTTTTAAATCATATGTAAATTAGACATGTATTTCACTGCAGAATGGGCTCATACACACAAAATATACCATCATTTAAATCTCAGTAGCATTTGAAGGGAATGATGTACAGTCACACAACCAACTGTAAAGTGTTCATCTAGGTGTCGGGTACGACGCGCACCTTTTACTCATTCCCTTCAAATGCTATTGAAGTTAGAAACGTGTTTAACAATGTGGTGTGTAACTTTAGAGACGGTCCCTTGATCTCCACTTATCTGCGAATATCGGACGTCCAACCTCACGCCGACTTTATTCCAGTGCTAATTCTTTGTTTGTATAGGTATAATTAAATATCGGCAGAAGACCACGTATAAAGTATAACATTTCACATCGGTCTTTTGGTTTGGCTCGAATGTGTACAATATAGAGGGGTTTCGGTTTGAAATGTCTGCACGGTATGATAAAGTGGTCTAAAAATATCAGTTTCGCCGTATTAGTCATTTAAAATAAATAAACACACACACAAAGTGTTAGCGAATCTGGGTACAAAATCTAATTGTATATCCTTGCATGTAACAAGGAAACGAATGGATCAAATCCCTTTATTTTCCTCAGGAATCACTGGCGTTGGTGGCGTTTATTGGTGGCTGTGAGGAAAAGCGCTGTGCTAAGACGAAAAGAAAAGGAAAAAAGATATACGTCAGAAATAGATTTCGGGGTCACCAATGCCACGTTGTTCCGCCGAAGGGTTTTCAGGGCCGCCGCAGCCCCTGCACAGAGAAACACAGGCCGCTGTGGTATGATCTCAGGGCGAGCAGGACGCACGCACGCACACGCGAGAGAGAGAAATACATTTAATCAGTAGTTTGATCAAGTTAACAGTGAAGTAGTTGTCTGGACAGACACTGTAATCAGTGTGACATCACTTACAGTCATGATTGAATCACAAAAGCTGCTGTTCTTCCTGTATGTAAATGCTCTGCACTTATATAACGCTTTTTAACCTTAATGGTTCGACAAAGCACTTAACACTGGTTCTCATTCACCCATTCACACACACACACACACACACACCATGCAAGGCGCTAGCTTGCCATAGGGAGGAACTTGGGGTTCAGTGTCTCGCCCGAGGACACTTTGGCATGTGGCGTGATGTGGGCCGGGACTCAAACCACCAACCCCGTGATTAGTGGACAACCCGCTCTACCACCTGAGTCACAGCCGCCCCAAACGTGGTGTAGTAGCCGCTCGTAGAATTCCGTATTCAGCCGTTATGTTGTTACGGTTGATATCTAGCTAAATCTAATATAAGCTCTATTCTCTCTGCTGGTGGCGGTGTTGGTTAGAAGACGAAAGATTGATCGGTTTTGCTGATTAATCGGCACCGATGAACGATCGCCGGGATTATCGTTCATCTAAACGTCGTTTTTCCAGCTCGCGGGAGCGGCTGAGAACGGTCCTCTGTCGTCATACAGTACGAGGGCGGCCTGTAGAGACGAAATAAGACCTAGCACCGACCGATTTTGTTGTTATTTGAAATGTTTTTTTGGTTCCTTTTGGACCTCTTTTGTTTTTATTCGGTTCCGTTTGGATATAGATTTTATTTACTTTCATACTTATTAATAGTTAATATACTTATTTCATTAAAAAAGAAAGCGTAGTACATTTCCATGGTACCGTACTGCAGTACTGTGTATTTCTGTAATATAGTTCAGTGATATTTTCCTTTGAGTGTTACGGTGTCAGTAACCCGGTCGAACTCTAGCATCAGTGTGTGTTTTTTGTTTAGTTTCTTTTCCTTAGTGTGTCCTTTTCAGCTCCCAGCTCACAATCAACACTGCCATCGTCTATATGCACCGATTTTATATGCTAAACTCCTTCACAAAGTTCCACCGAAATGTGAGTACCCTGATTAATGTTTGCTCTGATGGTTAACGCTGAGCTCGGCCGGTGTTTAAAGATAAGCCACGTCATTTTTTTTTACTGCCTTCCGTTCATGAGTCACAGCATGAGTTGAACCGGGTGTGCTAACACGCTGTTCCCCCGTCTCTCCTAGAGCATCTTTCCCACCACTCTATTTTTAGCTGCTAAAGTGGAAGAGCAACCCCGGAAACTTGAACACGTCATTAAAGTGGCACACGCCTGTCTTAATCCGCAAGAACCTCCACTGGACACCAATAGCAATGTGAGTGTGCAGCATCGGCATTACCAAAAACACATCGGTGAATGTTTGTTTGTTCTGTAGCAGCATTTTTTTTTTAAATAAAACTTTATATTTTAACACCAATGGAAAAACAAAACAGAAAGTCCAACAGATCTGATGCAGTAAATAACTTGTATTACTACTGACGTAACCTATGAATCGGGTATAACTCATAGATTAATGGATTACTGGGATGAATTATGAAACCTGTGACCTACCTGGGCGACGAACTCGTCTTTGAAGCTTCTTCGTACAAGCTGAGTCACTCGACACTCGCACAGCGAATGACTCGGCGAAATCGAACAGCGGAGCTACAGATGAGCTTGCTTTTAGTTTTATCGGGGAATCGGTAGATACATGCTGCTCGTTGTTGCACGTTAATAGTTCAGCCGCGTGCTGCCGTGTTTACCCGTCCACACGGCTTTAGTGTGCGTTTATAAACCCGAGCGTGTAAAGTAACCATCGTCCGTCTCTGTCCACAGACGTACCTCCAACAAGCACAAGAGCTGGTGCTTCTAGAAACCATAGTGCTGCAAACACTGGGTAAGTCTGCACATGGGTGGGGACGTGGGATTTTGGTCCTGCAGCTTCAGGTTGTAATTTATCACCCGTATGATGTTTCTTATAACACTAGCCACGTTAATTCCTCTCGCAGAGAGTAATGCAGTGGGTCAGTTAACATGGAATATAGTGTTTATGCACAGTGGCACTTAAAAGTTTGTAAATATCTGCATAAATGTGACTTAAAACATCAGATTTATGAAGTAGATAAAGAGCGATTATTAACAAATGAGACTAGAATATTATACTTGGTCATTTATTTATCGAGGATCCAATATTACATATCTGTGAGGGGTAAAAGTATGTGCACCTTTGCTGTCAGTATGTGGTGTGACTCCTCGTGCAGTAATAACTGCAGATAAGCGTTTGGGGTAAGTGTTGATCAGTCCTGCACGTTGGCTCGGAGGAGTTTTATCCCGTTCCTCAGTACAGAACAGCTTCAGTCTGGGATGTTGGTGGGTTTCCTCACATGAACTGCTCGCTTCAGGTTCTTCCTCAACATTTCTACTGGATTAAGGTCAGGACGTTGACTCGGCCGTTCCAAAACATTAATTTATTCTTCTTTAAGCGTTCTTTGGTAGAACGACTCGTGTGTTTAGGATCGTTGTCTTGCTGCATGACCCACTTCAGATTCAGTTCATGGACAGATGTCCTGATATTTTCCTTTAGAGTTCGCTGGTATCAATCAGATTCATTGTTCCATCAGTGATGGCGAGTCGTCCTGGTCCAGATGCAGCAAAACGGGTCCAAACCCTGATACTACCACCACCATGTTTCACAGATGTTATAAACTTCTTATGCTGGAATGCAGTGTTTTCCTTTCTCCAAGCATAACGCTTCTTATTTAAACCAAAAAGTCTATATTGTCTCATCTGTCCACAAAACATTTTTCCATTAGCCTTCTGACTTGTCCATGTGATCTTTAATAAACTGCAGACGGACAACAGTGTTGTTTTTGGAGAGCGGTGGCTTTCTCCTTGTGACCCTGCCATGCACACCGTTGTTGTTCAGTGTTCTCCTGATGGTGGACTCATGAACATTAACATTAGACAATGTGAGAGAGGACTTTAGTTGTTTAGAAGTTACTCTGGGTTCCTCTGTGACCTCGTGGACTATTACACATCTCGCTCTTGGAGAGATCTTTGTTGGTCTCCACTCCTGGGGAGGGGAACGATGGTCTTAAATTTCCTCCATTTCTACACAATCTGTCTGACTGTGAATCTGACTGTGGAGTCCAAACTCTTTAGAGATGGTTCTGTGACCTTTTCCACCCTGATGAGCATCAACAACTCTTTTTCTGAGCTCCTCAGAAATCTCCTTTGTTCGTGCCGTGATACACTTCCACAAACACGTGTTGTGAAGATCAGACTCTGATAGATCCCTGTTCTTTAAATAAAACAGGACGCTCAATCACTCACACCTGATCATCATCCCACTGATTGAAAACACCTGACTCTAATCTCACCTTCAGATTAACTGCTAATCCTCGAGGTGCACATACTTTTACCCCTCACAGATATGTAATACTGGATCATTTTCCTCAATAAGTAAATGACCAGGTGTAATATTTGTCTCATTTGTTTAGTTGGGTTCTCTTTATCTACCTTTAGGAAAATCTGATGATGTTTTAGGTCACATTTATGCAGTGACATAGAAAACTCTAAAGGGTTCACAAACTTTCGAGCGCCACTGTAACTGTAAGCGCTCCTGTCTGGACTGTGACTATAACGTGAAGTGTTCTTGCTTGTGCTTGATGAATCCGGGTCGCAGCCGCTTGTCTTTTCAGTACGTCTGGTTTCTCTCTGTGATGAGTCTAACGGTGTATTTGGTTTCATTCCAGGCTTTGAGATTACTGTAGATCATCCACACACAGATGTGGTGAGATGTTCCCAGCTAGTGCGAGGTAGAATCTTCCAGCTTTACTCAAAACATTGGATTTTATCCTCTTCTATCACTTTCTCTCTACTCTCGTCTCTTAAGCCTGTCGTTAATGCGTTTCACTCAACACTATTGCTAATCCTGTTGTACATTGTGATTGAAAGAAGTGAAAGTTGTGCTCCTGTTCTAAATGTTTCTCTCTGTCTCTGTCCACACAGCGAGCAAGGACTTGGCCCAGACCTCCTATTTCATGGCTACCAACAGGTTGTTACCCTGACCCTATTTGTCGCACTACCATGGCACCCTGTAGCTTCCCGTTCTGCCCGCTTCACCTCCCTGTAGCCAACGCCCTTTCTCGTGCCATGGCATGGGGTGGCACGCCTGTGGGTGGCCCCTCGAGGCCCGGCGCGGTGCGGTGTATTGTACAAGGGCCTAGAGTTGGCACGGGAGGCTGAATGGCACAGTGCGAGGTGTAGAGGTGCCCGTGACTATTGCTTGATTCAGAGTGCAGTAGGTCTAATGACTCAATTGGTAGCCTGGGTTGCAAAGGGGTAAACTTAGAGGCCGTGCCGGTAAGTAAATCAACTCGCAGTTCTTTATTTCTCTTGTCAAAATAAAACGTATAAAAACTTCGTTTTTGTTATTCAAGAACTTTATGCAGCATGCATAAAAATATACACACAATCGTGTGGTTTTTTTGTTTTTTTTTAGTCAACGTGCAGGTGTAATTTTTTTTTCTTAATTGGAGATTTAACATACTAATATTATTGTGCTTGTTCAGTCTTTTTTGTTTTGTTTTTGTTTAAATGAATTTCCATTTGATTTATTTTTCATATAATCCCTTACCAGATACGGTTGTTTTAAAGAAATGTAAAAAGTACTTTCATCCTTTGCGTTGGCCAATTAACATCCTACAATATAATTCTAGTTCATCAGAGAGCATGGAACTCATCACGGTGAGGCCACTGTGAGACTCTTGGCAACTGGCAAAATCTCAATATTCCCATATCCATATACTCCTGCTGATGAGGAAATAGCCATGGATACGTGATAGAAGTGACGAGAAGTCACGAAAATGGCAGTTAGTCCTGGGGGGAAAAACTTTAAGCAGTTTTACTGCGGAAACTCTGACATGATTATAAACATTTCCCAATATACACATGAACCTTGAGGAAAGAATATCAGAAGTAGAGTTTGCATTTAATAAAACGCTATGCTGCATAAAGCGAATATCAACTAAGTAACTACACACAAAGGCAGCTCTAAGCTCCGACATGGATCGTTATTAATAATATCCGCTGTTTGCTCAGGCCCGGTCAGACTGGATGGAGACCAGCAGTGATCAAGTCTAGCCACAGATTCTCAGTCAGATTGAGGTCTGTGCTTTTGGTGCCATTTCGCACATTCGGGCTCCTGGTGTTGAACCACTCCGGTGTAACTTTGGCCTCCCAGTCCTTGCTGGTGAAAAGTATCCCTGTAGCGTGACGCTACCACCACCATGCTTCCCTTTCTTATTTCAGCATTCCCCTTGGCCTCTTGATTGCTTCCTCTGACTCATGCCCTCTTTACCAGTGCAAGATTTACCACTGTAGTTTGGTGGGTGGGTTTTATGCTTGGATCACATGACCCTTTTAACTGCGCACAGGTTGACTCCATTCAGCTACGTGACTTCTGCTGGCAGCTCTTTTCATCAGAATTTATTTTAGGGGTATCATGGCAAAGGGGGTGAATACTAATGCCATCACAATTGTGCCGGTTCTGTTGACCCCACACTTATGCAAGGAACTGTATATTCAAGCCTCATCGTTCTATCGTTATCGGAGTAAGCACCCATGACGGACAGCTGTGACGTGTTGCCGTAAATTCCCATAACAATAATCTAATATCGTTTCTTAGATCATTATTTTACTTCTGAAAACATGCCGATGTTTGCCCGTGCCTCACTGCGTGTGCTTTTACCAGCACAATGCAGCAGTTATTCATGTATCTGCGAAAGCCCCTGTGGTCATGTGTTGTATTCACCGTGGTCTCCTCTGACTCTGACTCGAGCAATATCCTCGTCCGTCTCGGAACCGCAGCTGAGACGAATTGCGTTTAAAGATCACCACCTGCACAATCACTGATTTCATTTTAGCGTTAATGACGAAAGGCAGAGCAATAAGCGAGTCTCCCGTGTTTTGTTTTTTTTTCGTCTCTTGTGTCCTGCAGTCTGCACCTGACCACGTTCTGCCTGCAGTACAGACCCACGGTGGTGGCGTGCGTGTGCATCCACCTGGCCTGCAAATGGTCGAACTGGGAGATTCCCATCTCGTCGGACGGTAAACACTGGTGGGAGTATTTGGACCCCACAGTCACCCTGCAGCTTCTAGACCGTGAGCACTCTTCTTTTAAGAATACATCTATTCACCTGTACAAGCCGTATTTGCACCGAGCTGCCGGTTTATTGTGTACACGTACCTCTTATCGGGTACTCCCGAGTATTCTGCCTAGCGGTGGTAAATATCTATCTAATAGCAGGGCTGGACGGTTCATACAGATCATAAATACATTAAGTAACCCAGCCAGGAGACGCTCCAGTGCGCTGGCAGGTCTCTTGTTTGAATTGTCTACGTGTAGAAAGCGATTCGACTCCCCGACTAGGACAGACCAGCAACTGTAGTCCTACTCAAGCGCTCCATCTGTAATCAAGCCTTCCTTCTGTTTCCGCTCCTTGCTCAGAGTTAACGCACGAGTTTCTACAGATTTTGGAGAAGACACCCAGCAGGTTGAAAAGGATCAGAAACTGGCGGGTATGTGAGCGTTTCATTTTCTTTAATCAAATCTATAATCTCAGTGGCCTTGTCTACAGGAACAATAAGTACATGACCATTTCAGTGTGTAGCTCGGAAGGTCTGACACCTTTTGTGTGCGTTTAATCTTTTAGGCCACTCAAGCTGCTAAAAGGTCCAAAACAGAGAGCCAGTCGGTGGGGGGCTCCTTTCAGGTTCCTGGCCACGAGAACCTGCTGGTTGACAGTAAGGCTGATTTGATGGAGAGCATGTACCCGGATGTGTCCTCCGCTTTGTTCCCGTTAGACACCCTCAACGGCCTCGCCAACCCGAGCTCCTCGTACGTCCAGGCCGACGCCCACTCGAGCTTACAGGGAGTACCAATCGGCAGCAAGCCGCAACAAACAGCCACCAATAAACTGAGTCTGGAGAAGTACAGGGAGAAACAAGCGGCCGAGCTGCTGCAGCGCCGCAAACACGGCCACCTGCTGCCTGAAACCGCGGCTCTGGCTTCGTCGTCATCGTCGTCTTTATCGGCGGTGCTGATGTCCTCAGCGCCATCATCTTCCTCGTTGGCACGGGTTAAATATGGTCAGTCCGGGCAGGAACGGGAGATGAAGAGTGGCTCACTGAAACGGCGTCACCCTTCATCCTCCTCTTCCTCCACGGAAAACGGCACAGCGAGTCAGGAGGAGCTAAAGATGAAGATCAAAATGTCCGAGAGCGGCGGTAAGAGCAGACACAGCCCTCGCTCGGGTCGGGAGAAACACCGAGCTTCGAAACACGACGCCGCGCACTCGCACGCACACTCTCACACAACTGCTCACGCGCATGGCAGCCACCACAAAGCTCATCGCTCCTCCAAGAGCCATGCCGGCTCTGCCCCCCTGCCCCCAGCCCCCGGCCACACCCAGCTGGGGAAGATGGACAGGAGGCCGGGGGAGGGGCCGAGTGCCGAGAGTACAGCTCCCCTGTTACTCAACGGCCAGCACATGGACTACGCAGACACGTTCAACATGCTCGACTCGCTGCTCAACGCACACAACATGAACTACTAAAGTGCACGCAATCAGATTATTAAAAACTCTTCAAAAGTTTCTTTTTTTTAAAAGAACTGTTTTAAGTTAGGGTCAGATGGTCCGTTTCTTTCATATTCACCTCTTAATTTAACCATGTTGCTCCGCTGAAAAGGAAAAAAAAAAAAAAACCAAGAAGGGGGGAAAAGAAGTAGTTGTTGTATGTTAAAGTGTATCACAGTTTTAAAGTGTACTATGTGAAGAGCAGCCTGTGAGATACCGTATTGTTTTAATCCTGGCTGTAGTGATGGAAGGACAACAGATTACGAGACGAAAGCAGAGGTGGAACATGTCTGCGTTTGTACTATAAACTTGATTTTTTTATTTTTAATTCAAAGGGATACATTTTGAAAAGACGTTGACTGTTTTACGGGAGGCGCAGGTAACCCTTTGCTCGTTCACCCCTCCCCCTCCTCTCCCCCCCCCCCTTTTTAAAATGCTATGTCTGTAATTCTCACAACGCTCAGGTTTGGAGATGCTTCAGTGTGTAACATGACACCTACGAACATATCTGGCGAACTCCTAGCATCTCGAAGCTCCTGCTTTTTACCTCCAGCGATGGCGTGAGGGCGTTCGTCCACTCCATTCCATCGCCTTAACATCGTAAGAGGCTTTCCCTCGGCTTGTCGGCGTTCCCCTGCCCTCCTACCTCATTAGCCCTTTAAACAGAGTCGCGGAAGCCTGAGAATCGCACCCTCCCGTAATCTCGTTTATTCGTTCGTAAGCGAGGGTCGAAGAAGGTCTGATCTGCTAAACCGTTTGTTTTTCAGCAGAGTCAGTTTAAGAGATTTGTATAAACGATGTGAATTTCCCACGGCGAGGCTTAATCTCAGATAATTCTTCCTTTATCGCCTCCTCAGACGGACAGCCAGGAGTTCTGTGTCCCACCGTGTGTAAACCATCCCAGTACGAGAGGGATCAGGATGCGCTAGTGTTACATGGGATGTAAAGAATAAGAAAGTTTCTTTTTAATACGGCGATACAGGATCCGTATGATGTAAGAAAGAAAGAAAGAAAACAACCTGCCAGTCTTCAGATTCCTGAAAGGTCTCGTAGCGCAGTGCCTCAGTGTAACGCCTCCATTTTGAGATCTCGAGGAGAGTTTAGGGGGTTTCTGTTGTTTTTAGTTTTAAACCCCCTTGGTGTTCTCTTTAGGATGCCGCAGTTCTCTGTAACAGCCTGGAATTTGAGTCACAGTTTGGTGATGGTCATGTTGGATGATTAATCTAATAAACCACCCTGAGAAACAAAATGTCCATTGTACAGTTTTTATTTTTAATGCTCGTGAATATTAATCTGTTTGACACGCTGTAATGTCTTTATACACCAACAGAGGAACGTCATCTTGTGCAGAGTTCTGAGTTCTCTCTCGTGATAACTTGGAAAGGGAGAAAAAAAAAAACCTCTACTTACCGATTCTATGTCGGTTACGGGTCAGGTTCTAGACGCCCTGTGTTAAACACACAATATTGTGTTGTGGTGAATGAAATGTCTGGTTAGTTTGCCATCTCCATCTCAATCTATTTCCTGTACAGTTTTCTGTCTTACCCTCGAGACATCTCCTAACATCACACACTCCGCTCGTAATAAAAACGGATCGCGAACTCCGTGTAAACCCGTATTTCCAGCCACTAGGTGGCGACGTTGAGTTGTGTATGCGCAGAGGCTGCTGATGTTCATAATGTGGGCTGAAGGGATACTCGAACCCAGCAGAACCGTTTGAGAGTGTTCGTTCCCCAGGAGGCTGAGTTCTGATTTATGGAGATTGTCACCGTGTTGTACTTGGAACACAGCGGCCGAGCCCCTCGACTGAGCAGGTGTGCGCTCACCTACACAAACTCAGCAAACGGAGGCAGATGCTCCACTTTCCTCCTGGTGATAACCTAAAAAAAAAAAACACCCAGATTGTACATCTTAAACTTCTGTATAAATGAAGAAGTTGTAGTTCTGTTGTGCTGTGTTCTGGCAGAAGGAGAAAGGGGTGAATGAAAGAATGGAGGGATGAGGGAGATACTGTTACCACCCCAAATTTGATTGTGTTTTATTCCTGTACAACGAGAACATGCTACAGCAGAATGAGCACAGTAAGAATATATATATACGCACTTATCATCTGCTGCTGTCACGGAAAATTGATCAACGCTGTCTGATCAGTTGGACGCTAGACTGCAACAGCGCTGAGGTATAATACAGCTGGAATCATTTCTTTATCGTTTATTTTTTTTAAAAACCCTCCCGTTTTAGTTCACTGTTGTAGAGACTGCATGTTCGCTCCTCTCACTGCACACCTTTAGGATGAATATGAAATTTATCTTCCATATCCGCCACATGTCCAACGACCGGAACGCCAAGTCAACAAGTCTCGTTCCTGTACGCCTCAAGTTCTCTTAAAATGCACTTCACACAGGAAGGAAGATGTTTGACCTTGCTGTGACCTCGACCCTGTTTGGATCAACTGGTTCATCTGCCGGTTACTGTGATGACTCTATGTAAGTCCTACAAACATTCAGCCACTCGTTCCTGATGTAGTGCGCTAATTCGAATCTTCGAAGGAAGGAAGGAAGAAAGGGAGGGGGGATGAAGGAAGGATGGAAAAAAAAGTGAATGAAGCAAAGAAAGAAGGATGGAAGTAAGGAATGAAGGAAGGAAGGAAGCAAGAAAAGAATGATGGAAAGAAGGAATGAAGTGTGGAAAGATGGAAGGAAAGAATGAATGAAGAAAGGGAGGGAGGGAGCAAGAAAAGAGACCGAATGAAGGAAGGGAAATGAAAGTAAGAATGGAATGAAGCAGAAATGAAGGAAAGATTGATTGAAAGAAGGAATGGAGCAAGGAAAGAAGGAAGAAAAAAGAAGGAAGGAAGGAAGGGAGGAAAAACGCAAACACGGAAGGAATGAAAGAAAAGGGAAGGGAAAGGATAAAAGGAAGAAAGGAAGGTTAAAAAAAAAAACCCATAATGCCTACAACACCTAATGGAGGAGACAAAAAAAAGAGGGTACATATTTAAAGGAACCTTCTGGAATCAAACTGACTCCGCCCTCAGGCTTAAACCGGAGTAAATCCACATCAGCTCTCATCAGAGACTTACCTATGACTCCTAACCCTAACAGTAAGCGCACTCTCACTCTTCTCTACATTTTTATCTTTCTATCTACGTCTTCGCAGCTGGACCTGCCCCCCCCCAAATCCCCAAATCCCCAATCTCCAATCCCCCCCAATGCTCGAGAGTAAGATTTGAATCAGGGAAGCTGATCCTTTGTCATCAAACGCCGCTCCTATACCCAGACCTTCAGGATGCTTTCACGTTGCAAGGTCATCAACTAGAACAAAGGATTCTGCGTGTTGTTTGCTGCACGTGACGGCCCAGCGCGGCGTCTCGGATCGAGCCTGAATAACACACAATACTTCAGGATTAGCCCCGGTGGGATGTCGACCTCTTTCTGCTGAAGGAATTGGCCTTATGAAAAGGTTCCATTGTGTCAAATGACACACTTATAGCCTGTATGCTGGAAGGGGAGAGGGAGAGAAAAGAACGGTGGCTAGAAGGGTGGCACTGAAAGGGAAGTGCAGATTAAAGCTGCCTCGTCGCCGGCTAAAGGGAAGTCGCTCGGCTGTACAATGTGAACTGTCTGCGTGTAGACAGGCGGTGTTTAGCTAGATTGCACCCTATGAAATGTTAAGTGCCGTTCTTGCAGCCTGCAATTCGCTCCGAGACGGGGGTGTTAAGTGTGTGTATGTTGAAAAGGTATTTATCACAGCCTGAATGCGCTGGTTTGCTGAGGAGTTGATTGGATCTGCGCTCACCATGCTGCACTTTCTGAGCTGTAGAGACGAGACGAGACGAGACGAGACGAGACGAGACGGCTTTTTGCAGGTCGTTTGAACAGTAGCTGAAATTAGACAATGTTTAAAGTCACTCTACAGGCTGTGTTTTACTCCAAATGAGCCAGAACGCTTGTTTTTAAACCCCCCCCCCCCCACCCCGACCGTCTGACACCAGCTCTGTAATACTGTCAAATTCCTGAATCTGTTTGGTCAGAAGGTATCGATTAATCTTCCCCAGCAGAGCAGCTCTGACAGTAGTGCAGACTGTAATTTATTCATCCGAACGGGAAATCACAGGCTTATATTAAATACGCTCGTTCTAACGCCGTCGAATCCATACGATCAACTTGGATGGTAGACGCCCAACGTAAACGTATAAAAAAAATTAAATAAAAATAAAATGGTGAGGTTTCCGTAAGTAGAGATTCATCTGGCGTTTTTGGAAGGAGTCTCCAGTGTCGGTGCTCTGTAACAGTCAGGGGTAATGCTGTTCGTTTCAGTTTCACTCGTGTAAACTTGAGGAGAAAGGAAGAAACGAGAGGCTGGGGAGAGAACGGCTGTTTTGAGCTGCTGTAGTATGTGATAACAGGAACTCTCTCGCTATAACTTTTCAGACGATGTTAAATAGAACTGTAAACGGAAAGAAAAAAAAGGTATGACGTGTCATTTTCACTGGGAAATAGCATGGTATGTTGTCTTTTTTTTGTTTTTGGGGAGATCTACCTCCATCCAACAAATACCCCCCACACACACACCCACACACATATCGTCACTGCCACTAGTTAATTACCCAGAATCTAATTCCTCCCTATAACACGTCCGGAGAGCCGAGCCAATCACACTCTCTCCGACTCCAGGCCGCAGATGGCTACGGATTTGACCTCGCAATCTCCCAGCGATGGTGCCATGTTTTGTTTTTTTTTTGTTCTACATTTGGGCCATTTGGATAACCACCTACACCGTTTCAAGTGAAAAATGCATTCCAATGGTAAGAGATTTATTATTCGACTGCATTCAGATATTAACGTGCAAATGCAGGCCACTCCTTCGGCTGATGGGGGTATGGAGGACGATTGTGGATCTGTCGACAGAAAGGGGGAGATCTTGGGCTGGAGTTCTGGGCTGCTTCTGATAAACGTGAGACGGCAGTGATCAGACATGATGGTATGAGCCGTTGAAGAACCATCACAGGGAAAAAAAATCTTACAGTAACCTGGTTGCACAAGTGTGTTAACACCCCATAACCACTACTTTTGTTAAAGCAAAAGTTTACTTGCAATACAGCACGTTTGGGTAAGAATCCTCCAAATTAGCACATCATGATTTGGCGATTTTATTCCACGCGTCCTTTCGAAAACGTTCCAGCCCTTTTCGAGTCATTCCGCAGGTTTTCGATAGGATTTAGATCTGGGCTCTGATTTGGCAATTCCAAAACATTGATCATCGTCGTCGTCGTCGTCTGAAGCCATTCCTTTGTTGACTTGAATTTGTGCTCTGGGTCGTTATCGTGCTTGAAGGTGAAATCTAGCTCGACTAGAACTCCAGTCCCAGCTGAAGAGATGCAGCCCCACAGCGTGATGCTGCCACCACCATGCTTCACCGCGGGAATGGTGTTCTTTGTGTGATGAGCGGTCTTGTTTCTGGTAATGTCACCGTGGTGCCCCATTTTCCCCACTTGTTGATGACGACCTTCACGCTGTTCCATGGTACATCGAGTACCCCTCTCCTGATCGATATCTCTTTCGACACGTGAGATACCGTACATGCTTTGTGGCTCTTTGCAGACCAGGGCTTCAGCAAGGCAGATGAAACCAAGATGATGTCGAGAAAATCCTACAGAAACAGCTTTATTTCGGGTTAATCGGTATAAATTCGTTGTCGACAGGTGTACGTAATCACTTTTGAACAGGAGTTTGAATGTGACTGGTTAAAAACAGTCACATGTCCCATTATGAAAGGGTGTGCACACTTAGCTTTTTTTTAACGTTCGATTGATATGATCTGGTCACGAGTCATCTCTAAAGTGTCCGTAGTGTGTGAATGTGTGTGTGTGTGTGTGTGTGCGATTGTGCCCTGGCTAGTGCCCCGAGATCCCTGGGATAGGCTCCAGGCTCCTCACGACCTAGTGTAGGATACAGAAACGGATGGACGGATGGTCACGGGTCTTGCTGAGGTCCTGAATATGCATTCAGATAAAGCTGTAGAAAGCTCGAGGGATAAAAGTCATGTGTTAGGATGAAAATGAAACAAGGAACAGGAAATTAGCAATCTACTTCTTCTTTCAAGCACTGGCACTCAATGTGGCCAAGAACTGTGTACTTGAAGAGCTCATTGACCTGCCTTGCAAATGACCAGCCACAGGTGATGTGGAAGAGGAGGAAATTGCTAGAAAAACCACGCATGCTTGAGGTTTTTCTTGTAGCCGGCAGATAAGCATGCAATGATCTCATTTTACCGTTTCAAACAGCTCTTGAATAACTTGTGGAAAACAGGGTGATCTCTCACTGAAAGCTTATTATCAAAGTGTTCCAAAAGTTTGTTTCCCTGTCAGACTAATAAATGTAACGCAGAGACATTACACACGGAATCTAATAAACCAGTGCCAACAGTCATTAGTACACAGCTTTTACGTTTGACAGCATGGTGGAAACTCGGGCCGGTTCGCTGATTGCATTGTGGCCGAATCTGCATTAATGAGCTGCGCTACAGTGGTAGAGGGCTCGAGTTGTTTACCTCCACCCGTGCCAAGGTACGGCAAAAAAAAAAACAGAACGGCTTTCGACCCAGAATGTCGGAGATTCTGCGAGAAGCAAACTTCTTGCAAACCTTTTGGTATGTTTCGAGGAAAACAGTGATTTCATACAAGTCTATTATCAGTGTTGGAACATTGATACCTTGAGGCCATTTCGCAGCCTGTGGAGCCTGGAGATGTTGAAGATTGATGGTATTATGAATTCCAGAACTCGCCTGCAGAGGCCAGGAGATTGATCACATCCGATGACGTAACGGTTCGGCTGTAAAGCGTTATGATATTGTAGTGTGTATTGCTTTTGAGACACCGTTCGTAGTACGTCTCTCTCATGTTATCTGGTAGGTCGCGGGAACGACGTCTCCTTCCGGAGCGATGATAAAAGTTGACTTGCACAGATTGCACGGTTTGCAGATGTGGTCCCTAGGCAACAGGAGGATGCTGAATTTGGCAGGTTGGAAATTCCCGAAGTTCATCACTGCCGCAGTGCTGCTTTCTTAATGGAGGGAGCCGTGTTTGATCCAGACATAATTGCTAGTAAATGATTCGGAGCAGCTTGTGCCAGGAAGTGTGTGTGTGTGTGTGTGGGGCGGTATAAAAAATTCATGCTATTAAAAACCGTACCAGTAATCTGCTAACCTGGGTCTCTCCCCACCCCGTTGTTGATTATTTTCCTATAACAGCACAGCCCACCTTGTTTTATTTCATACACGGCGCTACACCAGTATCCTGTCGCACCTTTATCACGACTCGGCACTCGCTCGGCATTATCGTAATGATGAATCTCGTTCACAGATAGCATCAGTTTAAAAGTGTTAAAGTGCTGATTTCGATGAACAGACTACAACGATGAGACGGTCATGAAGTTGCCCTCCTTGAGGTCCTGAATATCAGGCAAGTTCAGCTTGGGGTGGGGGAAAAAAGGAATGAGCGCTAGGTTTTTCTTTATCCTTCTTATTAACGTGCTTCATTTCGTTAATGATTCCCAACTACGTTCCTCCATCTGTGTGTGTGTGTGTGTGTCTCCATTCCATCTTCTAGTCACACATATTCTTTCTCTCTTTTGTCCTCACTCCAAGGTCCAGCACAGCTCAGCAAAAGAGGGAGGGATAGGATTAAAATCAGATTTACTTGAAAGTAGATTCTCTCCCTGGATGCTAATTTAATCAAGCCCTCTGCAGCGCCGAGACCTGCTGGACGCGTTTTCGCCAGCCGATCTCGGATCGGTTCCTCGTAATGCCACCTGCCTCGCGGTTAGACTTGAGCCTGATCGCAGAATAGCAATCATCAAACCCTGGAATTATTTATAAGAGGCCATTTTCTTGCATAGTCTCCCGCCATGGCAGCGCAGAGCTGCCCCATACCACTCATCACATTAGCCCGAGATGAACAAGCTCCAGCCAGCCGCACATTAACTCATACATATTACAGAACCAGAAAGCCACAAATAAAAAAGTCAAACAAGGCCAATTATAGGGAAATGGGTTCTGGCATGCTAAAAAAAATAATAATAAAAAAATACCTGATCAAAAACACTCACAATTATGATGTTAACATGTCAACAACGACCCACTGCCCTGAACAGTCTCTGAAATATTCTTGTTTTGAATGCTAACTAGACCACAGCTGTGCTCATTTCACTTTCAAACTCTCAAACGCAGATGGGTTATAATGGAAAGAGATCAGGATCCTGGCAGGCCAGGTAATTATATGGATTAGCTTTGTTTACAGGGAGAGCAGCAGCACGCATTAATGCATTAGGAAACAGCAATAACAGCCCGTCCTTTCTGATTACATCGACTGGGAGAAGTCTAGCATGCAGCCCATGTTAGCTAACCTCATATGATTATTTTCTTATTACCAGGGATATTGTGGCTCGAATCAAGCACAATCATATCGTTCAAATGAAAACCACAGGTTAAAGAAGAGGTCACTGGAGGGATGAGTTATAACCGGACGTCGCGTCCTTATTACGTACATCAAAAAGCTTTGAATGGCAGGCCTAGTAAGTGTCTCTCTTCTGATTTCATGCAGAAATGGGCTCTAACTGGCAGGAGATCAGTCCGAAGGATTTTTCTTTCCGATATCCAGGCCTTGATGGGCCCCCATGTCTTTTAAAACCTAAAAGACTGAAAGGATTTGATTGGCTTCCTTTCTCATCCATTATTCAGGAGGCACTACAGTTTGAACTAATTATGGCTAAAAGGCTGACCCGCCTCAGCTAGCTGGGGCCACCGGGAACTCCCAATCCTCCAGATCAGGGGCTGCCAAAACCCAGCAGAAATGTCAGGAATATCACTCCAAAAAAAAAAAAAAAGAAATATTAAACTAAATTTGCACTCGGGCCATGAGGCCAGAATGAAATCTCTAACAGAATCAGTAAGGACTATTTAGTCTAGCTCTCAGTCTTTGATGCAGGATTTTTACAGTTCTCGAGGGAAGACCTTTCTTAAATACATCTAGGTTTTTGGTTCTACCCAGAGTGTCTGGTGTGTACCCGAAGGATTCTTCCTGCTTTTAAGGATTTTAATGATCATTCTGTTACTGTACGTCAAGGCTGCACAATTCCCCTTCAAATTCAGAATAGGTCGATGATTTCTCAAGCTCCTAGGACCATGGCGCAACACACAAGACTACACAAAGTGTGAGCGACGTGCAAACCTAGAGCTTCATTTCAAGAGGCACAGATGAACAAATGTGATCAGTACAGCGCTGCCACCACTTTCGATCCCGAGCTCGGGTCACTATCTGTGTGGAGTTTCGCATGTTCTCCCTGTGTCCATGTGGGTTTCCTCTAGGTTCTCTGGTTTCCTCCAATCTCCAAAAACATGCAGGTACGTTGGAACTGGAAACTCTAGCTGTAAACGGGTGTGTAAATGTTCCCAGCTTGCCCTCAGCGGTCCCTGGATAGGCTCCGAATCCGTCTCATCCTAACCAGGGTAAAGCGGTTACCGAAGATGAACGGAGCGTTGTTACTGTAGGATGGTGAGTACGGCCAAGTCTGAACCTCCTGACAGAAGCAGCTAAGTTTTAAGTTGAATTTTCCCGGCCATTCATGTCTTCTTAAATGTTCACACAAGTCCCTGGACCACCAGCCAGAAAACAGCCCAAAGCATCAACGACGCACCTTGGTATTTGACACTGGGGTGAGGTGACATTGTGTACAGTCCCATATGATGCAGGACGTTATTTCTCCTGGTCTGATTTTGCCAAGTTGTAGCAGCCACCGCATCTTTTCGACCTGCTGCTCGAGCACCAGGGCATTTGAATACTCCGAGATAAGCTCTAACTACCCTTTTATGTTATCTCCCCAGAATACGGAGCACTCCGGAACCCCGGTACCGCTATTTAAGACGTGTTAAACTCTGGCCCCAGCAGTGACCGCAGTCGGGCTCCACTGATCTAGCTGGTTTGGTGGATTTGTAATTCAGTTTCTGCGGCACTTATTCCACTGTCTGTGGCAGAAGTAAAACAGATTGATCACTGATAGCGCAGGCTCTCAATAAGGCAGAGCACTCCTCCTCTGTAAAATCCGTGACAACTGAAAATAAGCTCATGTTTTTCAATAAACATCATACTTTCAGTGGCGCTTTATTGGCTGCCAGAGGCCACGTATTGGCCATTGTAAATTGCTGTTTACTTACCAGGCTCTCTCGTCTCATGACTCAATATGCGATCGTATCATTTTCTCTATTGGTATGCTCAGTGTCAGCTTTCAGACTGTCAGAAACACACACACACACACACAGCCCAAAGGCACTGTCTATGCAGAGAGTGAAGCAGGTACGTGAAGAGTGTATCGCTAATGTAATATTCAGGCAGAAAACAGCTAAAGCCATAGCCATTAATCTGCCACAGATTGAGGGAAATACGAATTATCTTAAGCACCTTATCTCCTCCTTCTCCATCTATGATCCCCTCTGAGGTCCCTTATTGTGTTTTTGGTCATTATCCGCTGACGGCCGATGCATCCTGCGAGGAGCTTCTTCTATCAACAGGGAAGGTGGGAAGACGGATGAAAGAAGAGATGGAAGAAAACAGAGAGAGACAGACAGACAGACAGACAGACAGACAGACCAACTCCAGCGGTGTTAAAAAATAGCCTTCATTTTTCTGTTTATCAAGTGAAAATAAGCCCCATTAAGCAATTTTTCAACCTTTTATTATTATTTTTTTATCCCCGTTCAGCATTGGCCTCAACCTGTGCAGATTTACGCAATGTGCTCCGTCATTAGAAACTCATTTAGCAAGCTTTAGCCTCCAAATTTTCAAGAAAAAGGTGTTCACGCACACATGTGCACGTGTGTTGATATGCCTAGCCCAGCTGATTGTGCTGGGGGTTTTTTTTTTTTGGTTAGATAATCAGCTCTTTTATGCTTGTGGGAACGGGCTGATTAATGGCTATAACTACGGACAGAGACAGAAGGAAGAAATTACGCCCCGATCGACTCAACTCTCTTAACACCTTAACAACCATCCTGGCCCACATTATGAGCCAAACACCTGCGCGTGCTCCACAGTTCGCCTCGTGCTCATCCTTTTCCCCGGCACTCATGTCTCTGCATCCCTCCATCTGCTTCCCTCTGCTTTGGCTGCGACTCGCACCGATTTGGCCGTGTCCGTTCGTTAGTTGTGGGCTGCTGCTGCTGCTTCCCTGAAGTGATTGCTGTAATTAATTGGATAGAGCTCTCACTAGTGTGCTGATCGAATAGTTAGCACCACTTTTAATGCTGAGGTGAGTGTTGGCTAGATCGAACGGACGCAGATACCTGAAGTCACTTCTGCAATAACTTTAATCCATACCACTGCAGCCGTGAAGAGACTGGATTATGATCGATGTCTTTAAGAAAATGAAGGTTAAGGTTGGTTCCTCTGGTACCTTACTTTGGACCTCTGGCAGAACTCTGTGGAGGGAAAAAGATTCAATCTAGTAACCTCAGTGGTTCTTTGGTTCATCCTGGACACTGTAGATTTGAACCCAAGAACAGCTAACCCCTAAATGAGTTCCGGTGTGACCGGTTGCCTTCGGGAGCCACATAATTAGCTGAAAGGAGTTGACCTGTGTGCAATTAAAGTGTCCTGTGATCTCAATATGAACGCACCGGTTCCTGGACGACCCCGAAGCATCACGAAGACCAAGGAAACAGCATAATGAAGACCAAAGAGCTAATAAAATAAGTCTGGGACAAAGTTCTAGAAAAGTATCAATACTGGGTGAAGAGGGATTTAGTCAGAGAAGCAATCAATTGGCCAAGAACGACAGCACCACCACCACCACCATCACTGTGAGGATGGTGTTCTCAGGGTGATGAGAACTGCTGGCTTTCCACCAAACGTAGTACTTTGTGCCAAGACCAAAACGTCCCGTTTTGGACTCCTCAGATTAGAGAACCTTTTCCCCACATTTGCAGAGTCTCATGAGACATGCCTTTGGGAAATGAAATCTTTGGTTGAATTGGACACTGTAGATATGTATCCAAAGATGCTGCTGTAATCATAAACGCTGTCCTGGGCTCATCCCAGCACTCTTATTCAATCTGCTAGTACCGAATATCCTTTTAACACACTTAGTACTAATCGTCTTTACTCTTCCGCACCGGTATACTGTAATGATTTATAATCTCACTATCTGGTGTTTCATCTGTGACAGTGCCAACTTTGAAGCACTTTACCAACAAAATGGAATTGAATCGAATCTGAAAAGTTAAAGGTTCTTCGTAGAACCCCAAAACGTAAGGAGGAAAAAGGCTTTAGGAGGACATGAAGGCAGACTGCAGTTCAGTAGACTGCAACTTTTTATTCAGCTTTAGTTATCCAACCTCATCCACAAGACGGTTTCAACCTACATAGGCAGAGTACCAAAAGCTAATAAAATTCCAATTTCTTCCATTTAAAGTTACATGGACAATACCGCTTATGCGTCTGTTGATGACTTACTAGATCTCCTCGTTCTCTTTGTTGCAGTACAATTCAGTATTTTGCACAATAAAAAAAAAATTCTGCCTTGGGTTATTTCCTCACTCGACTGACAGGATGATTGAGCGTGCAGCATCATCCTGATGATAACACAATCACCATGCTCGTCTAGGTCTTCATCAAGTTGGAGTCTCTTGAAGTGATGGAAGGACGGGGAGACTGTCTGCTTTGTAGTATGTATCGAGTTGCGTTGCTTTTGCATCATTGTTTTTGCAACTTTGTTTGGGACAAGCAGGTCTGAGATTCTCGAAGTGTAGATAAACAGATAAAAGATGGATCATTTTGGCTATGGTCACTCCTCTCGGCTTTTCAGAAGGGTATCGTACAGCTCGGCATGTCTCGCACGGAACTCGGGTCCACGGTCGCAGTTAATGTTTAGGCACTCAAAACACTTTTTACAACTGTGCTGAGCGGAAAAGCATCTCAGCATGCACAAAACTTTGAACCTTGAGGTGAATGGGCTCGCTCCATTGTCAGCCAAGAACAGGAATCTGAGACCGATCACGGGCACAGGCTCACCCAAACTGACCGGTGAGTGTGTATCACGTCTGAACTGACAGCTTCCGTTATCTCCTGGGCGGGGGAAAAGAGGTTCTGTGCTTTTCCTTCAGTATGAAGACACTCTGGGAAGTACTCTTTTCCATCATCTCCTGCGGAAACCTAAACGAAACAGAGTACTGTCCGAGTTTACAGTATAGAATGATTAAATACAGGCAACTTTCAAAAGGATTCGTCAGAGAACATGTATCTTATGGTCATGTGACCTACTAATGATGATGATGAAGTGCATCTTGTGTGGCCACGCCCACTACACTACGACAAGCACTTATAATATAGACCGAAACGATCAGTTTGCTAGTATGCATGTCATTTTTTTTAGTGTGGGCGTGAAGACGATCGCTGAAGGCAGCTCATCATAATTACTACAGAGGTCATCCAGTAACAGATACACTACGGTCAGAAATCCAACCCCGTCTGAATAGTATTTTCCCGGGACCCCAGTCTCATCGCTAGCCTTTTTTCTACTTACACCATGGTCTTTGGAGTCTGCTTGGAATATGCTCGTAGTGCAAATAGCTGATCTCGTACTCTACCATTCATTCGATGTAGAAATCGCTCCACTACTCTGACCCGTTACTCCTCATCACTGACTTAAGGCTGTTCCTCCCA
>NC_071281.1:1610000-1650000 GCF_023375685.1 Ictalurus furcatus
AGAAAAGAAAAGGAAGCCAGACTACTGTTGGATTCTGGGATCGTGACCATATCACACTCAAGGACATGAATAAAAGCAGCAAGTACCTTCGTGCTTGTGCACAAAGACGGAGAAAGTGAGGAAGAGTTGTTCGGCGAGTATCCTTGACTCGATGCGAGAGAGCTCCATCTCGTCCGCTCCTTTATTACCTCTACTTATGATACCGTTTCCTTTCTGGTCTCCCGTCGCGGTTGCCAAACAAAATGCCCGCGTACAGTTAATGTCGCTTTCCGACGCGCTCCACGGAGGTGCGCCTGTATTAATCTGACGCGCGACATCACTCCGTCTCGCCGTTATTAAAGTTGTTGTGGGCCTCTTTCTGTAATAAAGTGTGCAGGTGTTGGGGACAGAGGGTACGTCAGCAGGTCGCGCTTTGACGTGTTCATTACTCACCGAGCGTACACGGCCTGTCAACTCCACCACCGCAGAACTTTATTACACGGAGGTCTCGGACACGGCACCCTGACCAGCAAATCATTAAAGACGATATGTGTCGTGCGCGTGGTTTACACATGAGCTTGATATTAAACAAATAAAAACAAAAACAAACGAATCCTTTGACCATGGATAACTCGCATGGCGTCTAAAATCGAATCCTAACTGTTTAATCACGTGAGCTGGGAATGTTTTTCTCATTTTGCGACTTGCATGCAAATTGCACTTAGTCGACGGGTCTGAGAAGTAGCCCGCGACCTTCCCAGGCACAAACGAGCAGGGAATGGAGCGAGAAAGAGAGACAGGAAATTACAGGCTGGTGACTTCCTCCCTCCTCCTCCATCATTTTTAACACCTTTGAACACCTATTATGTACGATACGATTCGTACTGTAATATAACGCAACGAGACGAAAAGACGGACAAAGAACTTAAGACGTACTCCCTCATCACGTCTAGCTGAGATATGTCTGTTATTTTGTGTCTCGACGCCCCTTTCTGCTCTTCTCTCAACTTAGATATTAGGTTGGGGGTGGGGGAGATGTGGTGGTGGTGGTGGGGAGCAAGAAAGATGAAGCTTCAAAAGATCCATCCGTTTCTCTGACCTTTACAGTAATGACACAGAGGTGAACGTGGCGTCCTCGGAGAAGCTGACCGACTCCAGGTAATACATCACGGTCCTATCTGTTGTAACAGGATGACTCGTGAACTCAAACTGCCAGGAAAGTACCGGGGTACGAATGAATCACAAAAAGGCCAGTTGATTCAGTAGGCTTAATCGGTGACAAAAAAAAAACAAGCCCTGTGTCACAATCAGACTCGTCGTTGTGCGGCCTTTACGCACACTTCATTTATAACGTGTGCGTCATGAATACATTTTCTTGCCGTACACGTCTGAAATGTCAGGGATAAAACACAACGGGGGCGCTAAAACACCCTGAAGCTAATTTTATTTATTTATTTATTTTTTAAAAGAGCTTGGAATTGGATTTGGAAAAGAAATGTATTCGTTCCAGTACCGGTATCAGAACTATTTTCCAATAACAGCACGCCCCTACGAGTTCTCTTCCCCTTCTAACGTGGAAGGTTTGCCAACTCCCAACGATAGCACTGACGTAAGAACTTTTATCCGTTTATAGTTGCGTTTAATGCCGTAGGTTGCGTTCTCGCTGGAGCGGTCCACTCTTCACGGGCTTTCCTTTTCTGCAAAGTGCAAAGACGTACCGGCGGCAGGACACGTAAAGTTACAGCGTCACCTCTGACACCGGAGACTCCTTCCAATCAATATTAACTGCGTCTCCTCACACTTTTTTTTTTTTTTGTTCTCCCCGTGTTAGCCGTTACTATAGAAACAATAACGTATTACGATGACGGTATTAACGTCAACCTTACAGCTGAAACTTCTGTCAGTGCTGCTGTTATAGAAAATGAATCAAAATACCTTCTGACCAATCAGAATCAAGAATTCGGCGTAGTTTAAATAGAAATTTGTACACACACACACACACACACACACACACACACATTCCATTGCAGCATTTTGTGTAAACCCATTCCAAACCCGAAACAGCCTTGGCTTTAAAGCTTAATGTTCCTTTATTGGGCTTAAGATAGTAATTGCTCCAACCAACCACTGTTTTATATGATCTGAAAGCACTCAAAACATTACAGTTTCCCCCAGTTAAACACACCAAACTGGATTCAAATGTTCTTCTTGTAAAACTTCCACCGCGTACGTTTCCGTGATCGGAAGGTGGTGCAACTCTGGGCAGCAGGAGACGCGCGTGGAGGTCGGTTTCGAGTCGCTAGCTCGTCTCAGAACACGTCTATAAACAGAAATGCAGTTGTAAGAGCTTCCACAGCCACATAGGTGCCCATCACCGGGGCAGGTTGCTATGGCGACGAGCCCTGCAGGTCCCATGGCGTTCGCCGAGATTACATAAGGGGCTGTGATGGATTCAAATAAGGCAGTAGGGTTTTTTTTTTTTTGGGGGGGGGGGGATTTAATAAAAGAAAAAAAAACTATATCACCAGCTGGTGGTCCGAGCTGAAATTGAAAACTTCTGCGTCTTTTTTAATCGCATTCATGCTGCACTAGTAAATTGCATTCTCGTTTTTTTAACACACACACACACACACACAAATCATTCAGCGGAGAAACATTTCTTCTACTGCTGCCACCAGTGAAAGTAAGCGGATAAATGTTAAGAGTCATGCAGCAGGGTGCTTTTATGCTCTGAAAGCCTGCGCGAGTTAAAAATAGAAGCAAACAAGAATGCTTGGTCTCCTTGCTCGCTCTGCTAGAAACATAAGCGTTATCATGCGGTACCCACTCAGCAGTGCTGCACTGACAGCTCCGTGGTCACTCGACAGTCAGACACTTCTAAATCTCTTGTTCTTTCCTTCCTTCCTTCCCTCCCTGCCTCGCGTTCCTAGTACTGTAGTCCAAAATGACCCAACATTCCCTAAGATCCACATGAGCCCCACATGTAGCTGGAGAATTCTCAGGTCTGTATTTAGTGGGGATAAAATAAAATAAAAAAACGCAGCATGTTAAGAATCCTGCTTTAGAATGTACCACCGGATACTGGAATACGGCATCCTGACAAGTGCGTACCCGTGTTTCATCGAGACAGCCGTAACACGGCGACACGCACACACGGCGCGTCACTCACGTCCTTAAACACGTCAGAGTCGTCACGTCTCTAAATCGGACTCGATCTTTGGTGGTTGTTTTTGTTTATACGCGTACATACACTGATGAGGGAAACATGGTGGTGGGAGCTCAGTCTCATTTCTTCATAAAGAACCTGGTGATGTCTGAGGACAGTTTCGATGCCGCTTCGCCTTTCTTCACCTGACTCCGCTCTTTGGCCTGCTGTGCTGTCCTCTGCAACAACAACACAGATGAACATGATCACGCAAGACTTCGATACAGAAATCAATACAGAGTTTAAACAAATAAATAAATAAATAAATAAATAAATAAGCAATCTCCTGGTCCCATGAAGGAACTTATTTTTTTTTGTATTGCTTAATACACTGCGTGTTGTAGAACACTGAAATACGTTAATCTCTCAGTAAGAAATCACCAGACGCGTAGCCACGGCCAGGCAGTGTGGATGACCGACACGCAGGTACAGTGAGGGAAAAAGTATTTGATCCCCTGCTGATTTTGTACGTTTGCCCACGGACAAAGGAATGATCAGTCTATAATTTTAATGGTAGATTTATTTGAACAGTGAGAGAAAAACGCATGTCAGAAATGTTAAGTTGATTTGCATTTTAATGAGGGAAATAAGTATTTGACCCCTCTGCAAAACATGACTTAGTACTTGGTGGCAAAACCCTTGTTGGCAATCACAGAGGTCAGACGTTTCTTGTAGTTGGCCGCCAGGTTTGCACACATCTCAGGAGGGATTTTGTCCCACTCCTCTTTGCAGATCTTCTCCAAGTCATTAAGGTTTCGAGGCTGACGTTTGGCAACTCGAACCTTCAGCTCCCTCCACAGATTTTCTATGGGATTAAGGTCTGGAGACTGGCTAGGCCACTCCAGGACCTTAATGTGCTTCTTCTTGAGCCACTCCTTTGTTGCCTTGGCCGTGTGTTTTGGGTCATTGTCATGCTGGAATACCCATCCACGACCCATTTTCAATGCCCTGTCTGAGGGAAGGAGGTTTTCACCCAAGATTTGACGGTACATGGCCCCGTCCATCGTCCCTTTGATGCGGTGAAGTTGTCCTGTCCCCTTAGCAGAAAAACACCCCCAAAGCATAATGTTTCCACCTCCATGTTTGACGGTGGGGATGGTGTTCTTGGGGTCATAGGCAGCATTCCTCCTCCTCCAAACACGGCGAGTTGAGTTGATGCCAAAGAGCTCCATTTTGGTCTCATCTGACCACAACACTTTCACCCAGTTGTCCTCTGAATCATTCAGATGTTCATTGGCAAACTTCAGACGGGCATGTATATGTGCTTTCTTGAGCAGGGGGACCTTGCGGGCGCTGCAGGATTTCAGTCCTTCACGGCGTAGTGTGTTACCAATTGTTTTCTTGGTGGCTATGGTCCCAGCTGCCTTGAGATCATCGACAAGATCCTCCCGTGTAGTTCTGGGCTGATTCCTCACTGTTCTCATGATCATTGCAACTCCACGAGGTGAGATCTTGCATGGAGCCCCAGGCCGAGGGAGATTTACAGTTCTTTTGTGTTTCTTCCATTTGCGAATAATCGCACCAACTGTTGTCACCTTCTCACCAAGCTGCTTGGCAATGGTCTTGTAGCCCATTCCAGACTTGTGTAGGTCTACAATCTTGTCCCTGACATCCTTGGAGAGCTCTTTGGTCTTGGCCATGGTGGAGAGTTTGGAATCTGATTGATTGATTGCTTCTGTGGACAGGTGTCTTTTATACAGGTAACAAGCTGAGATTAGGAGCACTCCCTTTAAGAGTGTGCTCCTAATCTCAACTCGTTACCTGTATAAAAGACACCTGGGAGCCAGAAATCTTTCTGAGTGAGAGGGGGTCAAATACTTATTTCCCTCATTAAAATGCAAATCAATTTATAACATTTTTGACATGCGTTTTTCTGGATTTTCAAATAAATCTACCATTAAAATTATAGAATGATCATTCCTTTGTCCGTGGGCAAACGTACAAAATCAGCAGGGGATCAAATACTTTTTTTTCCCCCTCACTGTATGTGACGTGTCCACTCATCATAGTAGGGTTAATGAAAAATAAGCAGACGGCGGAGACTAGAGCATTACAGAACTCAAGAGCCCCGTACCGCATCGGTTTCTATGGTCGCGTCTGTATTAATAATATTTCACGTCTCCTCCGTGACGAGACTCTTGCATCAGGACGGCTATAAATTAACGCAGGATGAGTGAGTTTCCATCAGCTTTCGTTTCCTACCAAACTGGATGTTTGCGTCATACGCAGACATGGAATCACAGTCGTATAGTACTTTATATATAGAACACTAGCAGTTGCAGGATATTGAGACATTTCCAAATACGAGATGACATTTGGACTTTTCTCTTTGGACGAGGAATGAAATTGTCTGAGCATCCCAGAGTTTTGTTTAAAAAAAAAAAAACAAAACACACACACCTGGAATGTTCTCTAGCGTGGAAAGTTTCCATCAAGTTCATGAAGCGGAAAAACCGCACCCTGAAACCGTGAGCATGTTTAGAGTGAAATGTTAATGCTAATTTGTTGGTTGGTGCTGTGTTTTTATTATCCCTGTGACACGTTAGCGTCGCAGTGAGACATCGCTAGCATCGGTTACAATGGCGTTTGCTAGGAGAAACAGAAGAAAACGTCAACGATCTCCAACATAATACGTAATAATGCTCAGGTTTTTGCTGTTAGATCCTAAAATCCATAAGAATATGAGCTTCTTTTCTCCGTAGGAGTATTGGAGACGTTGGAGAGTTCCAGAACACGACGTTACAGACGTCCGGCGTTACAGAAAACGCTCGGCTAATTAGCGACGTACGAGATGACGAGCACGATTCTCCATCCGAGAACGTGTGTATTTCAACCTGTCCGTATGTTCCTTCCGGACTCCCCCAACCTTCTATGTCCACCCCCCCACCAGATTAATACTATCCAGCTTATTATTATTTTTGTCTCCGCTAATCCCCAGTGTTAACATCCAAAGACAACGACATTGAAAACAGATGCCTTAGCTTCCTATCAAAAAGGTCATGTTCATTTTTTTTGGTAGAACTGAGCTAAGAAAGTGGTATTTGGGCTCCGCTGCTGTCCGGTTTTCCTCCCCGCGCTCGTTCTGTTGGAGAGAAGAGGTACTATTCTGCTGCAAGACACTAATTTTACGCGTAATGAGGGTTATTTATTTTTTTTCCCCCCTGTGAAAAATGGACCCACAATATTGTTCACAGGAAACAGAAAATAATTGTTCCGCATTACTTGCCGAGAGTCAGCTGGCTTGTTTAATTGTTGTTTTGTTTTTCCATGAAATGTCACTGGAGGTGTTGTGGTGCATTGTGGGCAGCCGTTACAGCAGACCGAAACGAACCTTGCATCATAAACTGCTCACGATAACGCAGTATTAAGGGAATAATTGAGCTTTTCTTTTTCTCCAACCTATCGACTGCGCATGTAACACAAACGAACAATAATCAGCATTTCTTTTCCATCCTGAGGAACCAGGAAGACTAAGCGGACATGCTCGAGTCCTTGCACGTAGTCGTCGCTCACGCTACTAGATCCACTGCGGATTAGAAATTTCGGCTGGGAGACTAGAATAATCTCTGCGTGATGAGACGTGATGTCTGCTGCGTGTAGAGATCCATACTGAAATCTCTGCTGTATCTGTGTGAGAACTGAAGACACAGTGTCACGACCCTAAAGTTTGAGTAAATAGCTAAATTTATTGACCGTGGGCAGCTGAAGATTGGAAGAGTCTCGCCTGGGCCTGTGTCCATTCGTCGGATTCCCGGTCGTGGCTGACGGGAGCGGAGCTTGACGGCTTTTCTGCTCGCCGTG
The DNA here is from genome assembly GCF_023375685.1 of Ictalurus furcatus. Lineage (NCBI taxonomy): Eukaryota > Metazoa > Chordata > Actinopteri > Siluriformes > Ictaluridae > Ictalurus > Ictalurus furcatus. Next base: position 1,616,986 of record NC_071281.1, read on the forward strand.
CTCGTAAAGAATGATTACTCGCGTTCACGTAGCCTGTACTTCACGTCGGAGAACGACAGTTTCCGAATTACTCGGACATTACCCGAAGCTCTCGATCTGCACCTGCGTGATTAGATAACGGCACGGAAATGCAGCTCTACGGGTCGGGTGTTCCTAATAAAGTGGACGGTAAACGTATCTTTATCCTGCGATCTCCCGTTTCTGTAATAGGGATTCTTGCGTAATCCGCTTGGAGACGGGGGGGAATCGGATTTCATACGGCACAATCAAGGATCGTTTTCCCACCACAATTAAACTGTTCTGCCTTGACACAGACATCATATTGAAATAAATAAATAAATAAATAAAAAATCCACGAGTATTTCAGTTCGGAGATCTTTCCCGAAACGTGATCTTCGTGGACATCATATTGCTTTTATGATATCGGCCTCGTCGTGGACAAGCTGTCCAACATCCTCAACCTCAGCGTCCCGCTACGCCTCTTTACAGCTAATCTCAGAAACAATATAAAAGCCATGGTTCTCTCGTGACTTCCTTCCTTGTTTTTATCTGTGGAACAGTAGTAGTTTATCGCTAGGAGGAAAACACGGACCGAGTAACGCTGATATAACAATTATAACGATCTGCAATAGTTCACGCACCAAATAAATAAATATATAAATAAATAAAGATCTGCAGAAGTCGACCAGGAAAGTGTTTAGTCGATATCTGTAAGTATATTATCTGTAATTACCGTTTCCGTAACCTACAGGGGGAAGCGTTTGAAAGCGCTCGTCCGTGAGTGATGTCTATGACAGAGGAATTACGCAATGCAGAAGGACTAACGCAGACACCTCTCGGATGAATGATATGTCCGCGAATCAGCCTCCTTCCCTGCGTTCAGACTCGAATGGTACTCGGAGTCAGACGTGGACAGACAGCTGTTCTGTAGTACCGGCGCGGTGACAGATGGTGCCGAGAGCCTACGCGTGGTCCTTTTCTCTATAATCGAATCTTAAATCTCATTAAGGCAGCTTGAAATAGTATTGATGTGGAAAGGTGTATAAACAGACACGTACAGCAGGGCTGGCGCATGTGGTGGCAGGTTGTCCTGTTTTTCAGTCCAGATTCTATAGTAGTTTGAGTGAGAGAGCCGTATTTAGATGACGGATAGCTAATGGTGTGGTGTACCGTGCGGTGGCAGACGGCGCAGAGCGTCTGCAGGTTGTCCAGAAGGCACTGTCCTCCTCCACTGTACACCGGCTTGATGTGGTCCACCTGCCAGAAGTGGCCCTCTACTGGGTGACGGATCATCTCGTTCAGCTATAGCGCACACACACACACACACACACACACACACACACACACACACACATACACAGAATTCAAGGATGAACTAGTTAAGAAAGGAATTAGAGACTAGATGCATTTCTTCATACTGAAGCCAGGAACAGATGGCCACAGCCTGTGCTCTGTGACTCTGGTGAGGCTTGTGCATTTCACAATTTTAAGGGCACTGTGTTTCCACATGGACCGCAAAAACATTGATATTTTGCAGATTTGTCTTTTTCCCTTCCCCCTCTAATCCAAGGACAATTGTTGAACCAGGATAAAATAAAAGAATTATAAACTGAGGAAGAATACAGGTTTCATAGAAAGTGTTACCATAATTTTTTTGTTGTTATGGTTAGGGATTTAAGTTTAGTCTGTAATTTATACCCAAATACATGTCTTTTCAAGAGTAACTCTCTCTCTCTCTCTCTATCTCCATATATAAATAAAATCCCACATCACATTCACATGAGAGGTTGTAAATGCGTTATATTATGCCCCGGTTTTTGCTTCATTTCTGCTGAGAAAAGAAACAGGGGCAATATTCAGATGACCCGCTATTGCTGAGCCCAAGGGGATTCTGGGTAGCGTAGTTCCCCTTTCCAACTTGCTCCGCAGGCTGTTTTTGGCTCGCAGAGCAGCGGTGAGGGACTAGGGGAGCTTCAGAGGAGCTTTAGCATCGATGGAGGAGAGAGAGAGAGAGAGAGAGATCAAGGCTGGCGAGCGAGAGCTGGGTCCTGCGAGAGCTGAACTGAAAGCCGAACCAAAGCGCTGGCATTTCAGCTTGCCGAGGCTGTTTTTAGGCCCCGCGCCTCGGGGTGTGGGGTAGGACGGGGGACGGGACTACAGAAATCAATTCACTTCCCTCGACAAAACAGAACCATCTCATAATTATCCCGAAGGAGGCCGTGGAGGATGGAAATCACCGAACATGCGATGAGGATATTCACCTAGGCCACTGTATTATAATCCACACACACACACACACACACACACACCCTGGGCATTTAATAACTCGTCTCTGTCACATACACTGGTTTACTAGACTGGCAATGCTAACACATACGTTCTCTCTCTCTCTCCCTCTCTCTCTCTCTCTCAGAGGTGCTGTCAAGACCTCCCCTCCAAACCACACACCCACCCACATACAGTACAAGCCATTTCCCTCCAGTCTCACACACTCGCTCGCTCTCACCCACACCTTTCCAGGTCTTGTTTTTATTTATTTATTTATTTTTCAGAAAATCCTCTGCTTCAGTATAAGCATCACTGTGTGTGTGTGTGTGTGTGTGTGTGTGTGTTTGCACATTAGAAGCAGGGCTTTAGCGCTTAGGGCCAGCTAGATATGGAAAGTCTCTCATTGATCCCAGGCTCGGTCAGAAATGCCAAACAGGAATCAAACCCTCACCTCGCAGCAGTGCACGGTGGGAAAAATCGATGCCAATCTGACAGACCAGGCAGTCTGTTAACACCGCACCCTTCAGGGACTCTGCTCCATCCTTCAGTACGGTGTGTGTGTGTGTGTGTGTGTGTGTTGAAAGAGCGAGCTGAAGCCTGAGGCCACAGCGTTATTGGTCCTACATGCTAACTGGACATCTTTTATTGCCTCTCTCTTCGCACGGCCGTCTCAGGAAAACACGGCCGGGTCTCGTAAGTTACTCTCGGTTGTAAAAGAGAATGTCACGCAAATGCGACTTTAATGAAATGTCTCGTGCAATCGCGCTCTCAGAGAATCAACAAGGAAAGCAGGGCAGCGGTGGCTCTGCGGTTAAGGCTCGGCGCTCGAGTCTGGAAGGTTGCGAGTTTAAACCCCTACGACCGGCCGAGAGTAGGATTCTGAACGCTCGACTGTGCAGCTCTGTGCTTGGATTGTGTTCCGCCTCACTTCTCAGCGACTGCTACAAGCAGCTGAAACTGGAGACTCCTTCCATAAATGCTAAATGAACGTATCCTTCCAGCCTGCTTGAAGCTGACGAGAGCCGAACCCGATCTGGTCTGCAGCCTCAAGGTTTCGCTGAGACGCTTTTCTGCGCTCCACGTTTGTAAAGAGTGATTATTTGAGTTAACGTAGCCTTCCTGTCAGCTCCAACAGGTCTGCTCATTCAATTCAGACCTCTCTCGTTAACGATGCATTTTTCCTTCTTCTTCTTTCTGAAATCTCATTTGGCGCCATCAACCGTGCCACGAGATCACACTCCCCCCCTTTCTGATGTTTGACGTGAGCAGATACTGAAGCTCTTGACCTGTATCTGCATGAATTTATGCATTGCGCTGCTGCTGCACGAGAGGCTGTTAAAGTGGCTGGTGAGTGTGTGTTTGGCGTCATTAACGGTGAGGAAAATCCACTAGTTTTGTGGGACAGCTGCTCGACTCGAGTGCTGCAGGAGTACTCTTACCCCCTCCCCCCCATAGTCTCCTTATAAACCCAAACGCTAGTTTTCCTGCGGAAGAACACTAAAGCTAAGGAGAGGGGTTTTATTTATTTATTTATTTATTTATTTATTTATTTATTTATTCGGAACCTTTATGACTACACTGCAAATGAAGGGTTTTGTTTTGAAGTGTTTCGCTGGTATTCCAGACGTTATAATAAAGACGGTAGGATCCGTTTAAAAAGGGGTCGTTATAAGATGGCCCAGCCATTGGAAACCACTTACGCGGCGTGTACTTGATGGTCTTTCGTTTTCATGGGACACCTTCTTTCATTCCACTCCCCCCCCCGCCTTCTCCTTTTGACCATTTTTTTTTTCAATTTCAGGTAAACTGAGATGGGGAACAAATGAATATCGCATGCCTAGAGGTGGCCACCATGCTGTGGGGGCTACACGAACAAGCTCAGAACTCACGTGCATGAACGTTTGTAAGGTGCTCTCTTGAATGGTTGAATCTCTTGCAAGTGCCCAGACAACATGCTTCAAATTTCTTCCTAACTGGGAGTGCTAACGAATGGCCTTGATCCCGTCTGGTGTACGTGCGCATACTTGCCAAGACTTTCCAACAAAGTCAACCACACAGTGAAGAATGGTGTATTACTCGCAGTGAATACCTTCATCGTACCACGTGTACACAACATGGAGCCGTCTACTAACATACCGTCAGAGATCTGGAGATCCTGTCCCCTCATCTCTTCTACCTTGGTGAGTGTATTTAGTTATAAATATGAGTACGTTTTGTTTGTGAAACGTTATTGTGACATTCATCAGTTTTGAGTCGGTTATCTCGTAAGCACTGCTAGCCTGTATTAGTTATCACTCAGCGTGTTGTTAGCCAGGTCACCTCTAAGAGCTTGCACTACGTCGTTTTTTTTTTCTCTATCCGCTTGGTGATGGCTTCTCTCTCGTTCCTCCTCGCCGGGCCGATTTCTCCCTCAGGGTCGTCCCTTTAGGTCGTCCAGCATCCCACGTGTTCGTTGTTGAATCTGCTAAGTAAACTGGATTTACACGTGTATGCATCTCTAGGGCTGGAGTCGGTTTTGCTTCCATACAACGACCCTTACGTATCCTTCACTCGGGTCCACACGTGTTTCATGCCACACGGAATAGATAGCCGTGTTGCAAAACTGGAACGCGTTGAACTCCTTTGGGTTTCAAAAGATGTGGCTCTGGACCGAAGATCTTAAGGATTAATCGTCCAACTCGGATATCCCCGAGCCAACCGAACAGCAGCACCGATGCAGGCATGGTGCGTTTGCCCGGTCACATTTACACCCTGATTGGACGCTGTATCTGACTCAGGCCGCGTAGTCTAAACAGCTCGCTAGTCTGCCCACGTCCGGGCATCAAATGAGAAGCATATGAAGAAGTCCAGATAGAACTCGAAGTTACTTTCTAGGTGAATTAATGTAATGGTGGAAGAAATGGCTCGGCTGAAATCAATAATTCAGGAGCTGAGACCGTACAACGCGGAGGCTCCTGCCCTTCAACGAGCCCTCCTTGTAGCGCCATGACCAGTTAACCTCCCACTTCCTTATCAGGGGAACACAAGGATGCCTACAGCCATTTCCAGGAGACTCTTCCAGGCTCATACTGACCCTGCAGGTGAACCATGTTCACCCCTGGCCTCAGGAGCATCTTAAGAAGTATCTGTGCTGGCCCGTGCTTGCTTTAAGGCACTCCTAACAGGCCTTTGCGGTGACGTTAAAGATGGCAATGTCCTAAGTAGGACTGTATGGAATAAATCTGGTCTTTTGCTCAACACAATTCGCAACACAATTCATAATACCACAGTGTAAGGATTTCGCCCAGAGCTTGAGGTGGGTTTTAGACAGACAGCTCACCCGCAACACAATGCCGTGGTGTGCGTTCTAGCCAACGTAATATTTGTACGTTGAAGGTGTCAGATGTAGCTCATGTCACTGGATTGCCCCAGATCACAGAGTGTTTCTGCTACGATCTTACCTGTTCGAAGGGTAGCTGTGCGAACCGAAAAGCTCTCACCTCAATTTATTATTTTTAATTCACATGCATGTGTGTTTCAGGCTCACCTGTTTGAGAGGCAGCTGTGCCAGCCATGTGTTGTCCAGTATCTCTTTGCGGTGTGTGTGTGGCGCGTCTCGGACCCGCAGATACAGCTGGCGTGCATTAAGGCCACAGCTCTGACACACACCTTGCTCCGTCTCGAGAACACGGGAGCGGGCGTAGCCTCGGCTGGAGCGCAGCTGCAGCTCCTCCATGCAGCTGGCACTACAGAATCCTCCTGCCCAGCCTGAGTGTTCCGCACTGGGCTTCTGGCAAGACAAACACAGTGGCGTGCCTCCAGAGTCCAGAGCTTGCAAATATCCCGTGTCTGCTTCCGACTCCCTGCGCTCACAAAAAGCACACCGACACACACAGGTAACTTTGTACTGTTTAGCTTTGCCAATGACATTAGACACTGGATGCTTATAAAAGAAGCTAAGAAGTTAGTCCAGCATAGAGCTGCAAGAGTCCTTACTAGAACCAGAAGATACGCCCACACCGCCCCCATCTTATCCACACCGCCCCGGCTCACAGTAAAATTTCACATCGATTATAAAATATTACGATCGACCTATAAAGCGCTGAATGGTCTCGTGCCACGCCCACTTCGATCAAAAGGTGCAGGCTATTTGTTGGTACCTGGAATAGTGAAGGTTACAGCGGGGGGGAGCTTTCTCTTACAAAGCCCCACAGTTATGGAACAGTCTTCCAATTAGACTCAGACACAGTCTCAGAGTTTAAGTCCAGGCTGAAAACATACTTGTTTAGTCAAGCTTTTTGTGAACAGAAAAGGAGCAGATCTAGAGGGCTTCTAGAGATGAAGTGAACTGGGACTTTGGATGCGGTCTCGTAAGTTACTCTCGGTTGTAAAAGAGAACGTCACGCAAATGCGACTTTAATGAAATGTCTCGTGCAATCGTGCTCTCAGAGAATCAACAAGGAAAGCAGGGCAGCGGTGGCTCTGCGGCTAAGGCTCGGCGCTCGAGTCTGGAAGGTTGCGAGTTTAAACCCCTACGACCGGCCGAGAGTAGGATCCTGAACGCTCGACTGTGCAGCTCTGTGCTTGGATTGTGTTCCGCCTCACTTCTCAGCGACTGCTACAAGCAGCTGAAACTGGAGACTCCTTCCATAAATGCTAAATGAACGTATCCTTCCAGCCTGCTTGAAGCCGACGAGAGCCGAACCCGATCTGGTCTGCAGCCTCAAGGTTTCGCTGAGACGCTTTTCTGCGCTCCACGTTTGTAAAGAGTGATTATTTGAGTTAACGTAGCCTTCCTGTCAGCTCCAACAGGTCTGCTCAGTCCCCTCTGAAGTTTCTCATCAACAATGAGTTTACGCCAGCAGACCTACCTTTGGTTTGCACCCAGGATGTTGCCCCCCCCCAATTTTCTGCAACATTCTGTGTAAACTCTAGAGACTGTTTTGTGTGTGTGTGTGTGTTGTGTAAAAATCCCAGGAGGTCAGCAGTTTCTGAAATACTCAAATTACTCAGCCCTTCTGGCATCAACAACCAGTCACTGAGATCACATTTCCCCCCCGTTCTGGTGTTTGATGTAAGCTTACCTGAAGCTCTTGATCTGTGTCGACATGATTTTATGCATTGTACTGCTGCCACGTGATTGGCTGATTGGATAACTGCATCTGCTCAGCAGTGTTCTGTTAAATCCAGATGCGTCTCCTCCTCCCATTTTTTTTTTAACCTTCAGTGTGTATCTTTTACCTTGAAATGTGCATGGAGTTCACTTTTAAAGCTTTACTTTAAAAGGTCATTATAGATCCGATTATGACCCTTCAATCTTTTTAAAGGTACGCTATATCCACATTTCCAGGAAGATACTTCTTAGAGGAATGAAGGATAATAAAGGAATGAAAGGTAGAGCTTGAAACCCGTTTCTGGGGGTATGGTTAAAACTTCACCCTCCTCTAGTTTTGGGGATGTTGGCTGTATGATTTGCAAGCACACTACGCTGATTTTGCTTACGTACAGCCGGTCTGATCTAGTGAAAGGCTGTAAATATGATTAGCTGGATTAGACCGTGGATTAGCTTTAATAAACCTCACTGTTTCAGCGCGACGTGAAGCTACGTCCTACACCGACAGGGCCTGTGCTTTTAGTGTTCATGAAGCATGGACATTTATTCGATCCGGCGTCCTCAAAGTGCTGATCTAGCATCCGATTCGTGTCCTTTTATGTGTTGAAAAGCTAAAACAGCAGCCCTCCATCGAGATGTATGATGAATATGGCCCTCACAAGAGCTGTAAGAGTGTGGGCGAGCGAGAAACCGAGCGAGTGGGCTGGCGAGAGAGGGAGTGGGCGAAAGGATGAGTGCCTGTTGGGGGCTTTTCTGTGCCAAGAGGAAGGTGCTTATGGTGCTGAACTTTATCTGTAAAACCACTGCTGATGTGCTTCACAGCAAACACACAGCTCTGCCCTCTTCAATCCATCCTCTCTCGCTCTTCCTCTCTTTGTGCCTTCCATCTCTGTTGCACTTTTTTCCCCCCCCTTATCTCAGTGTCTCTTCTCCTTTCCTTTAACTGTCTTCAAAATAATAATAATGATAAAAAAAATAAAAAAAAACCTCCCAGACAGTCCTCAGCTAGTCTTAATTTTCTTTCCCTGGTTTCCATGGTAACATCGGTGTGTGCGTGTGTGTTTGCGTTTCAGGCGCTGGATTAAGCCCTTATCCTGTGTGCTAAGCATCCTCCAGCATTTTCCGCAGCACACACACACACACACACACGGTTTAGAAGGCCAGACAGTCTACCACTACACACATAATTACACACGGAAATGCGCTTTTGAAATAAATTCTGAGTGCTGTGCGATTTTTTTTTTTTTGCCCACCGTTGCAAATTCATAAATATGTAGCTGTCGGTTCCAGTCACTGCTCCACCCTGACCCACGCAGAGGAACGTGATGAGCAGGGAGCCAAGATATATATATATATGTATGTGTGTGTGTGTGTGTGTGTGTGTGTATGTATATGTATGTGTGTATATATATTATATATTCATTTGAATTTTTGTTTTGGACACACCTGGGGTGCAGCAGCAGCAGCTGGAATGGAATGTACACACCGAGTGTGGCAGAGATAATGATAAAACAGACGAGAGAGAGAGAGAGAGAGAGAGAGAGAGCGAGAGAGAGAGAGAGAGAGAGGAGGGAGGTAAATAAGGATATGAAAGTGTGTTTATATGCTGCTGAGTGTGGCGTGTATCAGCTGGGAGCTGAAACTCGGCGTAGCAGAGCTGAAGGTGTCTGATCAGTCCTTCACTAACAAACTTAGAGGAATAGTAAGCAGCTGTCACATACAATCTAAAAATCTGTCGCGGACTTGACAGTGCGTGCATGCTTGTGTGTGTGTGTGTGTGTGTGTGTGTGTGTGTGCATTTTGTTTGTGTATCTGTATACATTGCTGATTTACTGAATAACTTGGGTATGATGGCTGACTGTGTGTGTGTGTGTGTGTATATATGTATTTTATATACACACACACATACACACACACACGTATACAGTGCCCTCCAGTAATATTGGCACCCTTGGTAAGAGGGCTGTGAAAATTCTTCTTTATTGTTTAACCTTTTGATGAAAAAAATTCACAAAAATACTCTTCTCATGGATATCAAACAATTACAGACACAACACGGGTTCATCCAAAATAAAAATAAAAATCTTTGTTAAATATAGGTGTGCAACAATTATTGGCACCCCTACGAATTCATATGAGAAAAATATATTTGAAGTATATTGATATTTAATTTTTTTTTTTTTTAGTATAGCTGGGTGACTAGGAACAGGAAATTGTTCAGCCATGACTTCCTGTTTCAAATATGAGGTAACACACAGGCCAAATTCCCTTAGTCATTCAGAACAATGGGTTAGACCAAGGAACAGAGCTATGATGTGCGGCAAAAGGTGGTTGAGCTTCACCTGGAATTGGACGCGTGTCTACAGGCGCATCTCAAAAAATTACAATATTGTAGAAAAGTTCATTTTTCCCCCGTAATTTAATTCAAAAAGTGGAACGTTCAGATTTTCTAGATTCATTACATATAAAGTGAGATATTTCACACCTCTTTATGTGCCTGATTGGCCAGACAACTCGCCTAACCCGTTACCGTCAGGAAGAAAAGACACCAGACCCGACGATACGGACGAGCTGAAGACCGCTATCAAAGCAACCTGGGCTTCCAGAACTCCTCAGCAGCGCCACAGGCTGATCGCCTCCATGCCACGCCGCATGCATGCAGTCGTTCCTGCGAAAGGGTTAAAACTCCGACCGAGCATCAGCGTGTAAATTAACATCCTTTTACTACAGAAGGTCCACATTTCTGTATTATAAATTCTTTATTCGAATATTTTGAGATACTGGATGTTTGATTTCCACGAGCTGTAATCATCGAGATTTAAAAAAAACAAAACCAAAACACTTGAAATATTTCACTTAATGTGTAATGAATCTAGAATATATGAAAGTTCCACTTTTTGAATTTAATTATGGAAAAAAATTCAAGCTGAACTTTTGAGACGCACCTTTAAAAAAAAATTTAAAAAAATATATATATATGCGCATGTGTGTGTGTGTGAAGTCCAAATACATATAGTTTTCTGAATAGAAATGATCTTGCATCATCCGGAAAGGGAAAGGGACAACCACAGGACCACTGCTGACTTTATATTATTTGGGAAACGGCACAGCGGCGTCGTCGGGGATTTAAACATCTCAGTGCCACTGTTGAGCTAATTAATCCGCCAACCACTGATACCTGATGGACCGACGGAGTAGACGTGTCTAATAAAGCAGCCAGTAGGTGTTTAGAAACCCCAGCGAAGCTGCTGTGCCTGAGATCCTCACATCAACACTACACACTCATAACATGTCACTACCATGTCAGTGTCACTTCTGTGCTGAGAATAATCCTCTGCGCAAATCTGCTCAGGTAGCATGGCATAGCTGCAGATACGCTACAGTCACTAATTATCTGTTGTTGTCGTTGGTAAATTCTTTGCTGACATTAGCTAGAAAAAAGCAACAGCTACCTGTCAGTGCAGTTCACATACGGAGTCATTATAATCATGCTGTGCTTTCTAGAAAAAGTGTGTGTGTGCGTGCTTGCGTGACATACTTATCAGCTTGACTGGGTGGTTTCATAATAGATCTCTTCAAGGAGGAAGAGTTGTCCTTGCTGATCGAGCGTACGGTCCCCCCCTGTCTCTGGGCTGCACTCAGGGACGTCTGAGCCACTTCCTGCTTAGAGAGATACCTGTGACAGAGAAACAAGAGCGATGGAAGCGCATCCAGGACATTAGTCTTAATGTCTAGAAGACCTGGATAAATGAGCTAAGGCTCCAGGAGTTATTAAAAATATCAATCTAGGTATCGATCTATCCATCTACAGTCCCGTCCAAAACTACTGGAATGACCAGACCAATTTAAAACTTCTACATCTGAAAACGCTAAAACAGCAGCAGGCCGTATTTATGACGAGCATGGCCTCGTGCTTCTGGTCTATATGAAAAGCTATGTGTGTGTGTGTGTGTGTGTGTGTGTGTAAGAGAGAAAGAAAGAATTCAGCACAAGATAATCACAGAGACGACTTACATATCAGGTAATCTAACCAAGAGTGACAGACAGCGCAGTGAAAGAGGCAGGCAGAGAGAGGAGGGGGGAGGGGGAGCGTGATGGGAGAAATAAATGTTCGTACACGGACGCAGTGCAAACAGATGGAGCGAATGATTGAACTCGAATGGACACTGACAGAGGAAGAATGAGAGAGGGAGAGGGAGAGAGAGAGAGAGAGAGAGAGAGAGAGAGAGAGAGAGCGCAGAGCAAAACAAGGAGGCACAAAGATTGACAAGGAGACAGCCAAAGAAATGGAGCTATACTCATAAGTGAACAGACGGACAACGAGGGAGAGAGACAGAGAGAGGGAGAGACAGACAGACAGAGCGAGACAGAGAGAGAGAGGGACCGAGAGAGAGATAGAGAGAGAAAGAGAGACAAAGAGAGAGACAGACAGACCAAGAGATAGACAGAGAGAGAGAGAGTGCGTCAGAGAGAGAGCGAGAGAGACAGAGAGAGCGAGAGAGTCAGAGAGAGAGAGAGCGCGAGTTGGAGAGAGAGAGAGAGAGTCAGAGACAGAGAGCGAGTTGGAGAGAGAGAGAGAGAGAGAGAGTTGGAGAGAGAGAGAGTCAGAGAGAGAGAGCGAGTTGGAGAGAGAGAGAGAGTCAGAGACAGAGAGCGAGTTGGAGAGAGAGAGTCAGAGAGAGAGAGAGAGAGAGTTGGAGAGAGAGAGAGTCAGAGAGAGAGAGAGCGAGTTGGAGAGAGAGAGAGAGTCAGAGACAGAGAGCAAGTTGGAGAGAGAGAGAGAGAGAGAGAGAGAGAGAGACATAAATCCAAAGAAGCAGATGAGGTTAGGGCAGTAAAAGACAAAACTACATGCATGCGTGCGTGTGTGCGTGCGTGTGTGCGTGCGTGCGTGTGTGTGTGCGCACTCTCTTGCCTCTTGGTGCTACTGTGTCGGCGCTGTGTGTGTGTGAGCTCATCCACAAGCAGCACTGGGCTTTGAAAGACTCTGCCACTCTTCCTCACCATCCTTTGCTTCATCGCTGTCAGAAAGCTCCACTCACGCACAAAACGCACCAACTACACACACACACACACACACACACACACACACACACACACACACACACACACACATACATACACGTCAACATATGATATACACCAGTTATAAATATATCTCCCACACACACACACACACACACTCACGTGTCTCCGGTTCTCAGTGCGGCTGAACTCTGGAGGCAAGTCATCCCAGTTCTGTAGTCTGATATCCAGAGGAACAAAGTTGCAGTTGAGTGAGATACCATCCTGAAAGGATACACACACACACACACACACACACACACACACACACACACACACACACTCTTTCACCTCAAAACACACTACAATGTCAATTAACAGCCTCTAACAAAAAAGTACCAGCCATAGCGTGCTGCTAAATAAATGAACGTCCGTCTATCAGCATGGGAAGAAAGGTCATGTGATCACAGCAGTGACTCTGGTAATGCACCAGGGAAACCATGGCAACCAGGAGTCATCTCGAAATCAGGAACACCCACCAGTGACTAACATATATGAACAGAAGACCGTCACAGACTCCCATATATGAAACTGTATAAACACCTGAACTGGTAGATATACAGTACGCGTCCGCTATCCGCTAGCTACATTAGCCTCAGCATTCCCACCCAACGTGTCCAGACTGCTCGTATTACATGTAGTATATTTACGTAAGGAGGAAATTGAAGGATTGCTTTAAGGAGTCTTTCAATGCTCATTACTCTCTCTCTCACACACACACACCTTTTACGAGGCACTATAACGAGCAAAAATAAATGTCTCTGGGAAGTTTGTCCTATTGTTGGTACTTGATGAAACAGAACAGAGTCCTTTTGCATTCAGTATGAAAGGCTAAAGAGGCGCGCACACACACACACACACACACACATATACACGTGTCCCTAATTCGCGTGAAATCATTTCCCTGTCTGAGTTAAATGAATCCATTCCAAGATGCCGGCGCGAGTCTGATTACGTGCATTAGCGTAAGCTGATCTGATAAGCTTCCGAGTCCTTGTATATAAATATGTTCGCTTAAGGACAGTACGTCGTCTATGGAGCATCGTTGTTATTATTATTAGATATTATATGCACGGCGTAATTTTGTTCGCGCCCTCCCCTCGTGTCGTCTCGCTATCTCTCCTCCTCTGTCATTCTTTCTCACTCCAGCCTCAACACCCCCTTCCCCAAACCCCCACCCCCACCCCCCCGCCGAGCTGTGCCTGTGGCCGCATCATCCATCACTGCCGAGCCCAAATAGCCAGAGGAGAAGGTCTTATTAAATATCCTACTCTGCTAATATTTCTCAATCCGAGTCAACCGAGGGACTCGGCGCTCATATTTCCACCCGTTTAAAAGAACGGTAAACGATGGCACGCAATTTCGACTTGAGAAGACGTTTCATTTTGCATGACTCGTCTGTAGAGAGAGAGAGAGAGAGAGAGAGAAGTGTGATAAACAGAACTCATTAATCTGGGCTGGATTGGATTCTCGGTGTAAAGAGGGATTGTGGCAAAATGAAGCTGCTTGCTTGTGTGTGTGTGTGTGTGTGTGTGTTACCTTGCTGTAAATGTAGATCCTGTCAGTGTTTTTGCTGGCGCAGAACTTCAGGCCGTCGTACACAGGCAGAGAGACATCTCCCGACTCAGACTCGCGGCTATCATTAGCTAGCAGGGAGATGGGGAAGGGGAAGGGGAGAAGGAGGGATGATCATTACTGCCTGTGCCTCAATCAAGAAAAGGTCAGCAGGGAGGAGAAGAGAAAAAAATAACGAGACGACTAGCAGCTACAGCGGTAAATGAGCACAATATAACTCTGCCATCTCATCCCTAGTCCTCTTGTTCATTAACAGTGTGGAGCTTTTTAGAAACATGCCACTCCTGTACATCACTCCTGATGGACCAGACATCCCTGCCCAGGAAGAACACGAAATCACCCACACAAATCAGCACAGTCATGAGCTTTAGCGCACCATGCCACTTATTCAATGTGACCGTCGTATAAAGTTATACGAAACACATATATTATATGAGTGAAAGACCTACCTTGATGCAGTCCCGTCTGAAAGTACTGGAACATCAAAGCAATCCCTTTGTTTTCGCTAGACGCTTTTGGCGCGCGTTTGGGTTTGAGATCAGAAGATGAACAGTGAGAACACGGATCAGGATTTCGTTTCATGATCTTTACACCTTGGAACACGGCACTTTTTGTTTGCACCCATTCGTCATGTGATCGACGGGTGTTTCTTGTTGGCCCAGGTGCGTCCTGTTTGATTGGTTGTTTAAACAACTCAGAGCTCTGAATGTCTACTCTGGGTTTGGTTTGAGCCCTAGCTTTTGCATGTGAAGACTGCATTTGTTGTTAAAAGGATAAACGAACATGAAGACCGGAGAGCTGTCTATGGGAGAGAAGCAAGCCATGTTGAAGCTGAGAAAAGTGGGATAATCAAATCAGAGCCACTGCACAAGCACGGGGTATAACCAATGCAACAATTCGCCGTACTGTTCTAATATTTTGAGAGCCATATCGCCCTGCAGTTCTCACCTCGTTTCCCACTGAAGCTAAGCAGGGTTGAGCCTGGCCACTAGCTGGATGGGAGACCTCCTGGGGAAAACTTAGCTTGCTGGAAGTGGTATTAGTGAGGCCAGCAGGGGGCGCTCACCCTGTGGTCTGTGTGGGGCATAATGCCCCAGTATAGTGACAGGGGGCGCTATATTGTAAAAAAAAAAAAAAAAGCGCACCGTTTTTTCGTATGAGACGTTAAACCGACGTCCTGACTCTCTCTGTGGTCATTAAAAATCCCAGGACACTTCTCGTAAAAGAGTAGGGGTATGAATACTTAGGAAATTCCTGCACTGGCCTTTCTCCATCGTGGCCCATCTGCCATGTCCTAAGCTGTTTAACACGTCGAGACGTAAATACGAGCAACACGAAAGCTGAAATTCCGCTCTGTCGTCTCGTATTCACCTTTTGGTCTCAAACCCACGTCTTCGGTTTAGAGCAAAATCGACAGAACCGGCCTCGTCGTTCCAATACTTTCGGAAGGGACCGTAGTTACGGATAAACCCGTGTTAAACCGTACTTGCTACACTTGCATCATGATAACTCTTATTGCAGTAAACTACTACTAAGTCCTGATGTTGTACTTGTCAGACCTACTGCTGAAATCACTGCCATTCCTGGTAAACGGGGAAAAAATAAAGGGTTTAAAAACAGCAGAGACGTCTCAGTGTGTCCGATCTCACCGCGCCATTGCCCAGACATTAGCTGCAGCTCACTGCAGAGGACAGGCGCGCCTCGGGAGTGAACGCCGCCACACGGGGCTGTCAAAGTGTGAAAATGGTGGGTTTCAGAAGGAAAACAGCTGGTTATTTTTAGGACCCAAAATGCAGCTGGCTGCTGCACTGCGCCTGCTTTTCTTTTTTCTCAAAACCTCGTGTACTCGTCAACATCGAGAACGCGGCGAGAGACAAAGGGGGCCGGTTAACATGTACGTTAAAATACTTCACCGTTCGTTTATCTTTAGGAACCGTTTTATCTGGGTCACGGTCGTGGTGAATCCAGAAGCTACCCCGGGAACACCGGGCGCGAGGTGGGAACACAGCCTGGAAAGAGACGCCAATCAATCACAGGACATCATGGACACACGTAGGGGCGATTTAGAGCGTCCAATGCACCTACTGGCATGGGTTTGGATGGTGGGAGGAAACTGGAGAACGCTTTTTCCATAACCTGTGTCTGCTGACTTGAGAGACTAGATTTGCATACGTTGACCAGGGATTGGATTCTGATTGGTGTGGGCGGAGTCTAGTTACTGAGCTGACACGATGCAGTACTGATCCGACGTGTCCGACTTACCGTCGGACGGAGTTCCCGGAGGTTCCGGGGTCTTCTCTCCGTCTTTCTTTACCGTCTGCGGTGTTTTGGGGGTGCTGTCGATCTCTTCAGAGTCTGAAAGAGCGATGCAGGGACTGGAGGCAGGCAGCGAGGCAGAAGGGGAGGGAGACGCAGAGGGGCTGCGAGCTGCAGGAGGAGATGAGGTATAGAAAGGAAGAAGGAAAAAAGGATGATGATAATAATAATAATAAGGAAAAAAAGAACAGATTCATAAGCAGCTTTGGGCATGGTCTCGTAGTCAGGAAGAAAAACTAATCCCCGGTGTTTTGGGGATGCTCATGAGATTCAGACTGATATTCCACAGACCACAGACACGGTTCTGGCAGCAGCCATGAATAAAATCTGGGCCATAATTAATGTTGGAGTTGTTAGTACATCGAGCTTCGGTGTTGAACAGATGCTGTGTGTGTGTGTGTGTGTGTGTGTGTGTGTGTGTGAGACGGATGGGCTTCAGGTCTGTCTAACGCGCAGTGTGAGTCTCGTCCATACAGCAGAGCGGGACATGCTGAGAAAGAGACGAGTAGCTCATTGAGAGCAGCGTTATTCTTTCATTTCCTTTCAGAAGACTTTCACTCGTCCTCTGCACGCGGCTCCTGAGCAGAACTGAGGACATTTTCTCCCGACTTCACTCGTCTGACTCTGTCCGTCACTGCGTCTGTGTTTCTCTCCTTTCTGTCCGTCTCATTTTCTCCCTCGTTTTTCTTCCTGTCTCTGGCTCTTTCTCTGTCTTTTGGGTCTCTTTTGTGCCTTTCTGTCCTCCCTAGATCTCTCAGACTCTATCCCCCACTCTCTCCCTACATCTTTCTCTATCTCTGCCACTATCTCGCTCTCTCTATACCTGTCTCTTGCTCATACTGCCTTTCTCTCCCCAGACTGTCCCCCGCTCGCTCTACATCTCCGTCCCCAACTCGCTCTACATCTCCGTCCCCCGCTCGCTCTACATCTCCGTCCCCCGCTCGCTCTACATCTCC
The DNA here is from genome assembly GCF_023375685.1 of Ictalurus furcatus. Lineage (NCBI taxonomy): Eukaryota > Metazoa > Chordata > Actinopteri > Siluriformes > Ictaluridae > Ictalurus > Ictalurus furcatus. Next base: position 1,634,257 of record NC_071281.1, read on the forward strand.
GTCCCCAACTCGCTCTACATCTCCGTCCCCAACTCGCTCTACATCTCCGTCCCCCGCTCGCTCTACATTTGTTCCCCACTCACTCTACATCTCCGTCCCCAACTCGCTCTGTCCCCAGTCTCTCTACATCTCCGTCCCCCACTCGCTGTCCCCAGTCTCTCTACATCTCCGTCCCCAACTCGCTCTACATCTCCGTCCCCAACTCGCTCTACATCTCCGTCCCCCGCTCGCTCTACATTTGTTCCCCACTCACTCTACATCTCCGTCCCCAACTCGCTCTGTCCCCAGTCTCTCTACATCTCCGTCCCCCACTCGCTCTGTCCCCACTCTCTCTACATCTCCGTCCCCCACTCGCTCTGTCCCCACTCTCTCTACATCTCCGTCCCCCGCTCGCTCTACATTTGTTCCCCACTCGCTCTACATCTCCGTCCCCAACTCGCTCTGTCCCCAGTCTCTCTACATCTCCGTCCCCGCTCGCTCTGTCCCCACTCTCTCTACATCTCCGTCCCTCACTCGCTGTCCCCACTCTCTCTACATCTCCGTCCCCCACTCGCTCTGTCCCCACTCGCTCTACATCTCCGTCCCCCGCTCGCTCTACATTTGTTCCCCACTCGCTCTACATCTCCGTCCCCAACTCGCTCTGTCCCCAGTCTCTCTACATCTCCGTCCCCCACTCGCTCTGTCCCCAGTCTCTCTACATCTCCGTCCCCAACTCGCTCTGTCCCCACTCTCTCTACATCTCCCTCCCCAACTCGCACTACATCTCCGTCCCTCAGTCGCTCTACATCCGTGTCCCTCACTTTCTCTACATCTCCCTCCCCCACTCGCTCTACATCTCTGTCACTCACTCTTTCTTCCTCTCCCTCTCACACACTCTGACCCTGTCCCTCAGTCTCTCCACCTCTGAGTCTCTTTACAACTCTTCTCTCTCTCTCTCTCTCTGCCCGTCCCTCACTTTCACGGCCTCTCATGCGGTCTCTCTCTGCCTCTCTTTTTGTTTCTCTTATGCCTCTGTCTCTCTCTTTGCCCCCCCCCCTTCCAGCTGTCTCTCACCCTTTACCTCTCTGTTGCTGTCTCTCTCTGCCTGTCTTTCTCTGTCTGTCTCTCTCGCTCTCTCTATAATATATATATATACACACACACACACACACACACACACACATTTGTCTTTCTCCCTCTTTCTCTGTTTCCTAGAAAGGAAATAACTGTACATGAAAAAAGTTCCTAGCCCAGCTAAGTGTGAAGCAGCTACACATACGAACTATGTTTCACTGGAGTCCGGACATGTTCTACAACGGGGAGAGGAAAAAAAAAATCAACTGACTGGCCACCTTCTCTCTCATCCATGCTGCTCTGTGTGTGTGTGTGTGTGTGTGTTTGTGTGCGTCTCTCTCTCTTTCTATATATAGACACACACACACACACACACACACACACACACACACACACACACACACACTTGCATGACACCACCTGTGAGTTGATTATCTGAATGGACAGACGGGTAGTGGCTCAATATTCGTAATCAATACTCTCTTCACACTGCGACCCTTTCTCCTCTCGCTATTTGCCTCTGCCTCCCTCTGCGCCTCTTTCACCTCCCCTCGCACCTTTTCACTGAGTCAAAGGTCGGCCTCACACGGATCTGCCGAAATGTCACCTGAACTTTCAGCCAGCGCTCAGCTGCGACGACTCCGAGTCCGATGAAAATCAGACCCGCGTGGAAATCCGCTGCAGCAGATACAGAATCCCGGCCTTAGTGTCATTAATGCAGACCCAAACGCAGAGGCACCTCTCAGTAATCTCACAGCCGCGAGTGCCGAGTCAACACGCATTTAAAGAGAATTCACCACGGTGTACTGACTAACTATTTAATAGAGTAAGTAGTCTACGGCTTGGGATGTAGCCCAGGTGCTCGAGACCCTGAGGAGATGACTATTCCTCAGTATTACAGGAGGATTTCATGTATTATAAATATATATACATTGCTTTATTTTGTGCAAATGTGACCGTTGTGGTTATGGAGCACCAGGAGAAAGAGCAAAACCTCTTGGTACACTGTTGCGTAGGCTTGCGTCTACGAGCATGCGTATCCAACTCAACGCAAATAAACACAAAATAAAGTCCTACTCCTGCGTCCCAATTCGTCTCAAATGGTACCCGAGTGTGTCCCAACACATCCGACCGACTCTTCTGCCACACGCTCGAACGCATGTACTTTTCCTGCACAAAAACAGTACATACTTTTAGTGCACAGTCGAGTGCGTAGGTGAATCGGGACACAGCGTAACTCGAAAGTTCTGGTATTTTGTTCTGAAGTCTCTCATAAACGTGACCGGTTGGGTTAGAATGCTAGGATCATCGTGAGCTCTTACGCCAAAACATCTTCACGACTGGGTAAATATAACCGGTACACGCTCCACAACAAATCTATAATCGGTCGAGAAATGACCTGGCTTTGGTTTCCCAGCACGTTAGAAAACCTGTACGACAAGAAACATATTTATCAGTTAATATATTAGTCCTCTTTCACTCGCAGCGTAAAGCGGTTTGGTTTGTTTTCTCACAATATTCCTCAGACGTCTCTGGTGCCTCGAGTCGGGGGTGTAATACTGATTAATAACTAACGCACGTGTTAAATTTTCCCGCCAGCTAACACGTCCCTGACTGCGAACGAGTATTACAGGATCATCAGATTGTCGGTGCGAGTGAGAGTATTTCCGCGCCTCGACTCGATACTTCTTTCAACAAGAAAAGAAACCGATACTCTTTAGTTTAAAATGAGAGAAGTGGCCAGACCCTGCGATCGATGGAGATAAACGGCACCATTTAGGATGCGTTTCTGTCCAACAATGCGCCGTTAACAAACGGAGAAAGATCTTTTGTGTTGGAGTGAAGGATCTCGTCAGTGAATAAGGTGATTAGATGATGGATCTGATACTTAAAGAGATGCGGAATCAAACGGTGCAGCGTGCGTGGATAAAAAAGACGAGCGGATCCGAGAAAGAAAGGCAGGAAGTGTTCGCGGGCGTACGACTTGTGCTGCGCAGGAGCGCGCGATCCATTTTAAACGACCGCGGCTGGTCTACGGGCAAGAGCTGCTCGCTTTTCCTGCGGGGAGAGCTCCTCGAATGTCGCCTCTCGGGGTGTCGGAACAGGTTTTGTGCTTACGGAGCTGCATTTACAGTTGGTCGGAAAAAAAAAAAAAAAAAAAAAAAAAATCATAATACCTGTGTAGGAAAAAAGTTTATTTCTTTTTTTTTGTAATTAAAACAAGCCTTTAAAGGTATGGTCAGTAATTTTGACAAAATACTGCCCCTCCCTTTAGCGTGACCTCGCAAACCCCTAAATAGATGCACACGTCCTGCCTAAACTAGAGCACCTGAATACAAGCGCTAGAAGGGGAGCGATATGACGCGCGGTATGTCTCACAGGCAGGTGGAGATGCGGTTTTTCTTCGGCTTACAGGTTGGTGGTCTCCATGTGGAGGGGGTTTGGGGGTTCCCGTCTATTTAAAGGGCTTGGGGGAGCACAAAGCCTCGAGTTATATATCCTCTCACCGAGCCTGTTCAGTGCTAGAACATGCTCAGCCTTCATATCTGTAGATGTGTTAGGAGAGCACGAGCGAGCGAGCTAGCGGGGGGGGAAATGGCAAAATGAGAGAGAACTTGGTAGCAAAATAAATAAATGAATAAAATAAAAGCGTCCTTTATTTTTAAATGGGTATTTAACTTTGAAATACCGTGACGATTTCAAACCGGAAATTCTCACTGTCAAACGTGAAACTTTCTTCAAATACAGCTCGCATAATGAAACGTCCTGAAAAAGATATTTAAGAGTATGTAGACAGGCAAAACACAGACATGTCATGTCGTAAGATAATGAGCTTAACATATCAATTGCCATCTGTGACTTTGAGCACTTTTTGTGTGTGTGTGTGTGTGTGTGTGTGTGTGTGTGTGTGTGTGTGCGTACCTCTCTGAGCTCGCGGCGTCTCGCACATTTCGCAGCGCAGCAGCAGGCCGCTGTTGGAGAAAGTACAGACCGGGCAGCTCCACTTCTGGCTGTGGTGGGGGGTTTGCAGTCCTGCCGAGAGCCTGCGTGGTGCACCGAGAGGCATCATGGGACTGCATTTCCCCCCGCGGCGAGACAATGGAGTAGCCTGTTTCAAACGTTTCACCTGGGGACAGAAATCCTCCTCCTGATTGCCTAAATCAGGGCTGCGGCTACGGGGGCTTTCATCGGTTCCCTGCTGGTCTCGTGAAGGTGTCTGAGGAGAGCCGGTGACGGACGACTCGTCCGTTCTCTTCCTCTTTTTGTCCGAGGCGGGAGAGAAAAAGGCGCGGATGTCGTGCTGTTTGTCTTTCTCAAACTGAAGGGAGGAAGGATTTAAAGGGGGGGGGGATTGAGGGGGTAAGAACAGATGAATAAATAAATAACGTCTTTCTAGTGTTTGTAGAGAAGAACGTTCCTGCCGAGTTACAGAGAACGCTGCGCGTCTACGTGTATTGGGCGTCGCTTATACAGAACGAACGACTGCACCGTTCTAACGGTTATTGTTCACCCGATCCAGCGTCGCAGTGAACCGTGGTTCTTTATTCTTACCGTCGACACTGGAAAAGGTATTTGAACGGTACGCACTGAGGAACAAGGTTAAGACGTACGTGTGAGAAGAAGACGTCTTCGGCATCGCCGGTGACGCTGTCGCTCGGCGTCCAGGCCTGAGCGAAGTTCAGAAAATCCCATTTCTCCTTATCCGCTTCCTCCGCTTTCAGGTAATCCTTCCTTCCGTTCAGCGTGCTGCCCGTCACCGTTTCCTAAATCAACACCGGCAAATCAGCCGCTATCTCAAACACACCAAATGGTTTTTTTAACGGTTTGATCGGTGGTTAAAATGTTCGAGGTTAGTGACCGAAATGTGGCTGAAAAGCTCAAATCCCAGGATCTTTCACAACCTAATAAACATGCATGATATGCAAAGTGGTGTTCGTCCGTCCCTCCCCCACATCCACCCCGTTTACAGAAACCTACCTACGGTTCTCTATTACAAAACAAGAACAAAAATGGAAAACGTCAGCGAGTCCGAGTCTGAACGGGAAAGGTCTGCTCACCAAAATGGAGGAGTTCGGGTATGGAGGACGTAGGTGTTCGCCGTGCTCGACCGTGGGCTAAAGTTCTCTCCTGGGAACAGCCTCTAGAGTTTACACGAGAATGAACGGGCAGTCTGGTCTGAGTTGACGGGAAGGTTACGCCAACTCAAATAGACACTTTTTACAGCCGCGGTGAGCCGAAAAGCACAAAACAGTCCGTTTTAATAGGTATAACAACCATTATTTTGCGCAGCACACATCACACTCATACTGCATGGTCATATATAGGATGTGATGCGTCCAAAGCCGTAGATCTGACTCATATTTATTTATATCCCTGAATTATTATTATTATTTTGAAATGAAACTACTAAATCACATCTTCAATACTAAACCTGGCACTATACTGACCAATTTGGCCAATCTTATATACTAGAACTGGATTAGACCCTCCGAGTGGAGTTCCGTATCGAGTTCGGATGCACTTCGACACTCAGCGGCTCGGCCATATGATCCGCTTGGATTGGATTCTGCCTCGCGTGTAATTCGCTTTGGATAAAAGCATCTGCCAGATGAGTAGGTGTAGATGTAAAATCCTACGCTCGCTGCTGCTGCGTAACGGTCCGCTAAAGCGTCTTCCAGGAACGCGTAATCACTTCCAAACCTTTCGCTGTCTGACTGCTCAGAAGATTCAAGTGGGGTCCTGCGTAAAGTAATTATCCCTTCAGACCAGATGGAAGAAGACGCTTCTAAACAGTGCCATCAGGGGGAACCGCAAACACGGGACAGGGCTTAACTTTCACCAATATTAACATTGTTCAGAAGGGTAATTATAACGCGGAGACGGTTACCTCGTGGGTGTTCTGGAGTACGTTTACAGTTCAAATGAGACGGGACACCGCAGGCCCGGTGACGATGATATAACGGTGAGATTGTGATCGAAGTCACAATATGCTTTTTGTTTTATTTATTTATTAAATATTGTAGATATTGTCATTTTTTATGACATTTATTCATTTTGTAAACACAAGCTTTACTTAATCTTAAAAATTGTAAAAATGTTTTTAAAAAAAATGGTGTAGTTTGCCTTCTTGAGTGCTAAATATGTATTTATTTATATTAATACGTATTTTCGTCGTGCGTTACTCTTACTCCATTCGTTGTTATGAAAAGAGCAGGAGGGTTAAGCCGAGGTCCGGCCGCTCGGCAGCCATCTTGGCAAAGCTTTAGGGACGCATTTCCGTTCATACGAGACCCGACTTGTATCTACATGAGACTGGCTGAGAGTCGTAATCCCTAAATGGACGAACATGACGTTTCATTTACATTTTACGGCATTTGGCAGACGCCCTTATCCAGAGCGACTTACATTCATCTCATTTATACAACTGAGCAGTTGAGGGTTAGGGGCCTTGCTCAAGGGCCCAGCAGTGGCAGCTCGTGATGTCTTTACCACTGAGCTACCACTGCGCTGTTTCAAACACGGACAAGCGATTTGTGGTCTTTGGTACAAAAACGTGTGTTTCGCTGTAATAACCCGAGAGAAGACTGGATGACACAACCCTTCATTACAGCTGTTTCTAAGGTGACGGTGATTATCAGCCCAGAACGTAGGCCAAATCCCAAATGTCCTCCTGCTCCCTAATCGCTATCCCCCCTATTCAGTGCACAATAGAACGCTGATCTAACGGTTTCGATACACGAGTCCGATTTTGTCTGTTGCAAAGATGCATCGGTGTAATATGCCTGGCTTTTCTTCATCAGGCTATTTGGATCAAATATATCTGCTACGTTGAGCGTCACGTGACGCACCATCCCGTTCACACTACGACGCCCGAAAACCGTCTCGACTCCCGACGCGGTCGCTGACCCACCTTCCTGTTCAGCATGGCCCACATGACCATATCGAAAGTGCCCTTGGCGATGAGGTAGTGCACGTGCACGGATGAGGTCTGGCCGATGCGGTGCGCTCGGTCCTCCGCCTGCTTCACGTGACCCGGGTTCCAGTAGAGCTCGGCGAACACCACGTGAGACGCCGCCGTCAGGGTCAGACCCTGAGAACACACACACACACACACACACACACACACACACACACACACACACACTAGTTCTTATAACGTCTTATTAGAATGAATTTTAGCAAGTAAAAGGCACTGAATGCAGATACAGATGTTAAGAGAACCGTTATCGAGTTCGGCGTAAGGTTCTCAACGAGAACTACCGACTTTACCCGAAACGTGAAAGGCAAAACAAGAGTCCCAGTGTGGATTTGATCCAAAGCGTTACACCACGTGCAGCAGTGCTGTACTGATCCTCTGCACTACCACGTTCTCACGCGCTCATGGTCCGTACGATGATTCATCATTACCTTACTGCTTTCAGAGTTTCTACAGCCTCGGCGCTGGTGCGTTACTCAAACCAATAACGGCACACCTGAACTGCCTTTATTAATCCATTACCCGCTATAAACGATTAGTTATTAACGAGACCGCGCTACAGATATCAGCAGACTCGGCTGAGCCCGAGAGAGCGTATGATGTGCTGAACAAATGATTGCTGGCGATATGCTGGAGCGACTCTTACAGAAACCGTTACATATTTAAACGATGGCCTGCAGCCACGTCTGTGTGTAAACTGCGGTTTCTTCATAATAGTACGTTCATACAAAGACTATAAATATTACAAGAACGTCTTGTTCGAACAGATTCGGTGTGTTGTAGAGTTTGAGAGGGTTTTTTTTTTTGCTTTAAGCGGACGAACGCTGGCCAGACGTGAATTCCAGTTTTCAGGACAGAGACGTTATCTTTACCCTTACAGTGCAGCGATTGTTTCTATGTATCTGGGTCATTTATTCATTAAATCGAGCCTCAGTGAACACGTAGGAGTGTGAAGACACGGTGTTGAAGCACTTTCTTCTGGAATAAAAACAGTCACAACACCACATGACGCACAAAGCCTTCGAATGCGCGAGAACTTTTATTACAGCTCGACAGTCGGGATAAAAATACGCCTCTGCTCTACAAACACATTTCATGGCTAATTAGCATGAAGGTGTTTTACAGGAGATAAAAACAGTGCTAATGAATTGGGAGAGAAAAAAAGAAAAAAAGAAAACATATGAAAAGAAAGTGTTTGTGTGGATGCGTTTGCGCGGCGTACCTGTCCCGCCGCCTGTATGCTCAGAATAGCCACCCGTGTCTCTGGATCGTTCTGGAAGCGGCGGACCAGCTGGATCCTCTCTGCAGAAGGAACGCTGCCATCGATTCGGATATAACCGGCCTGCGAGACGAAACACACAGCGCTCGCACCTTTCAGCTCAAGGGTTCTGAATGAGGGGGTGATGAGACTCGGCTTCTAATTTAAATCTAAATCACGCGTGTTACTTGGTGTCACCGTGTCTTATTCTGTCAGTTTACATCTGGCAAGCAACAGAAACGGCTACAGAACTCCAGCAGAACTTTAAGAAAATCGCTGGACTACTTTTCTGTTCCGGGAAATCCTACAAACCTCTCGTCAAATTCCGTTTAAGCGGACAACCGTGATTCACCTATAACAGCAAGTGTTTTACTCCTCTCGTACCACAGTTATCTACCGGTCCCCCTCACCACCACGCCCAAAACATCCTGTCCCCCAATTCTACATCCTGTCCCCCAATTCTACATCCTGTCCCCCTCACCACCACGCCCAAAACATCCTGTCCCCCAATTCTACATCCTGTCCCCTCTCACCACCACGCCAAAAACATCCTGTCCCCCAATTCTACATCCTGTCCCCCTCACCACCACACCCAAAACATCCTGTCCCCCAATTCTACATCCGGTCCCCCTCACCACCACACCCAAAACATCCTGTCCCCCAATTCTACATCCTGTCCCCCTCACCACCACACCCAAAACATCCTATCCCCCAATTCTACATCCTGTCCCCCTCACCACCACGCCCAAAACATCCTGTCCCCAAATTCTACATCCTGTCCCCCAATTCTACATCCTGTCCCCTCTCACCACCACGCCCAAAACATCCTGTCCCCCAATTCTACATCCTGTCCCCCTCACCACCACGCCCAAAACATCCTGTCCCCCAATTCTACATCCTGTCCCCCAATTCTACATCCTGTCCCCTCTCACCACCACGCCCAAAACATCCTGTCCCCCAATTCTACATCCTGTCCCCCTCACCACCACACCCAAAACATCCTGTCCCCCAATTCTACATCCTGTCCCCCTCACCACCACGCCCAAAACATCCTGTCCCCCAATTCTACATCCTGTCCCCCAATTCTACATCCTGTCCCCTCTCACCACCACGCCCAAAACATCCTGTCCCCCAATTCTACATCCTGTCCCCCTCACCACCACACCCAAAACATCCTGTCCCCCAATTCTACATCCTGTCCCCCTCACCACCACGCCCAAAACATCCTGTCCCCCAATTCTACATCCTGTCCCCCTCACCACCACACCCAAAACATCCTGTCCCCCAATTCTACATCCGGTCCCCCTCACCACCACACCCAAAACATCCTGTCCCCCAATTCTACATCCTGTCCCCCAATTCTACATCCTGTCCCCCAATTCTACATCCTGTCCTCCTCACCACCACACCCAAAACATCCTGTCCCCCAATTCTACATCCTGTCCCCCTCACCACCACACCCAAAACATCCTGTCCCCCTCACCACCACACCCAAAACATCCTGTCCCCCAATTCTACATCCTGTCCCCCTCACCACCACACCCAAAACATCCTGTCCTCCAATTCTACATCCTGTCCCCCTCATCACCACACCCAAAACATCCTGCCCCCCCCAATTCTACATCCTGTCCCCCCTCATCACCACACCCAAAACATCCTGTCCCCCAATTCTACACCCTGTCCTCCTCATCACCACACCCAAAACATCCCATCCCCCAATTCTACATCCTGTCCTCCTCACCACCACACCCAAAACATCCTGTCCCCCAATTCTACATCCGGTCCCCCTCACCACCACACCCAAAACATCCTGTCCCCCAATTCTACATCCTGTCCCCCAATTCTACATCCTGTCCTCCTCACCACCACACCCAAAACATCCTGTCCCCCAATTCTACATCCGGTCCCCCTCACCACCACACCCAAAACATCCTGTCCCCCAATTCTACATCCTGTCCCCCAATTCTACATCCTGTCCTCCTCACCACCACACCCAAAACATCCTGTCCCCCAATTCTACATCCTGTCCCCCTCACCACCACACCCAAAATATCCTGTCCCCCTCACCACCACACCCAAAACATCCTGTCCCCCAATTCTACATCCTGTCCCCCTCACCACCACACCCAAAACATCCTGTCCCCCTCACCACCACACCCAAAATATCCTGTCCCCCTCACCACCACACCCAAAACATCCTGTCCCCCAATTCTACATCCTGTCCCCCTCACCACCACACCCAAAACATCCTGTCCCCCTCACCACCACACCCAAAACATCCTGTCCTCCAATTCTACATCCTGTCCCCCTCACCACCACACCCAAAACATCCTGTCCCCCTCATCACCACACCCAAAACATCCTGCCCCCCCAATTCTACATCCTGTCCCCCCTCATCACCACACCCAAAACATCCTGCCCCCCCCAATTCTACATCCTGTCCCCCCTCATCACCACACCCAAAACATCCTGTCCCCCAATTCTACACCCTGTCCTCCTCATCACCACACCCAAAACATCCTGTCCCCCAATTCTACATCCTGTCCTCCTCACCACCACACCCAAAACATCCTGTCCCCCAATTCTACACCCTGTCCTCCTCACCACCACACCCAAAACATCCTGTCCCCCAATTCTACACCCTGTCCTCCTCACCACCACATGTCCTCCCACAACACCCCGTCCTCCCCACCACCACACCCTGTCTTTCCACAACACCCTATCCACCCCACACCCTGCCTCTTCCCAGCCCAACCACATGAATAACAAGTCTGATTGTGCTTAATTACCAGGGAGGTTGAGAAATTAGGCTTCTCTCACGAACAGGGAGTGAAATGTATGCTCAATATGTTTGAAAGGGAGATAAGATCATTTATTACACATCGATCTTACTCAGTGTCGTGGAGAAGTGCGGCGGAACGTCATCTACAGAGCATTCGAGCACATATTGGTACGCACTGTAAGCGTGTGACAGAACACTGATATTCATCGTTCATGCATGAGAACATGTGTCCTGTGAGATCGGGTCGCCCAGCCACCGTCACCACCATATCCTTCCCCATTCACCTCCACCTTGTCCATCCCATACCTACAACCATCACCCTGTTCGGCAGATAACTGCCAGAAAAGATTTCACTCACGAAGGTAAGATTACCTGCCTTGTAGATTCTTTACAGTCTTAACTGCACTCATATTTATGATTTATATTTGGCTAGTTAACATAAGCCATACATTTTGGACGTAAAAACTAAACTAAGTTTAAGGGGGGGGCATTGGACAAAAGATGGATGCTGTTTTGTAAACTGTACACACACTTACTGCAAAAACCTAACGTTTTCGCTTCACGTATCAAAGCTGAAACGCCTGAAGACCTCAACAAGTGTGCTTTGACAGATGTTCTGCTATTCTAATGAACGTTTTTCCTCATTCTCCTCCTCTCCCCGACACTTCTTTGGTCAGCTGAGTGCATCCCCCCTGCCTCATTTACGAACACTTCTTTTTTTGGGAGCTTTCGTGCTAATTGGTGGTTATGAAATCTTAAAGGATAATGAGAGCGGTCACACCATGAGGTGCGATCACACACACGCACACATGCACACACGTGCATTTGCACACTTTCTCTCACTCTCACACCCCTCTCAGAAGTGGGAAAGGTTGGAGATGACATGAAAATCAGTCTGGCTGGTGGAAGTTTGGAAGTTTTTAAAGTGTGTGTGTGTGTGTGTGTGTGTGTGGTGAGGGGAGCTGGGTCAACTGTGTGGGACAGTCGTGAAAGAGACACATGCAACACGCACACACATACACACAAACACACACAGAGTACTGCAGTGGTGTCGAATACTTATTCTGCATTTACATACTTGCATACAAATGTAGTAGCTTGACTGTGTGTGTGTGTGTGTGTGTGTGTAGTCACTTTCATAAATTGGGGCAAAGCTGGTGCTTTAGCAAGGACCGAAATAAAAAATCCAAGCACGAGCTCAGTGAAGAGACCTGCAGTAGAATGAGTTCTCCTCAAACACTCAGCTCTCCTCTGCTTTTACACACACACACACACACACACACACACACACACACACACACATATATTAAGAAATATATGTAAGAATTATGTACTTTAAGCTGCATTCAAATACTTAGTATCTGTAGTCATTGAATATCGATAAACATCAATAACAACTGACCTCCTACAAGTGATGAGTCATGTCTGCTGTGACCTCACAATGACCCGGTTTATTAATGGACTGTTCAAAAAGACTTAAAATAACCGAAAATAAAAACAAATATACGGTCCCCTTCGAAAGAATTGGAACGGGAAAGGCCAAGACATTTGGGTTTGGGACCAAAAGGTGAACACGAGACGACGGATCAGAATCTGAAGTGCTCGGTTTCCTCGTATTTCGACGCATTAAACGACTTGGAACACGGCGCCTTTTGTTTGAACCCACCCACGTTTCGAGTGCTCAGAAATACGGGCGCGTTTGGCGTTTCTTGCTGCCCAGGTGCGCCCTGTTAAACTGACTGCTTAAAGGACCGACGGCTCTGAATGTCCACTCTTGTCCAAGAAAACGTACGCGCTCATCTGTGAAACATGGTGGAGGTAGTGTTATGGCTTGGGCCTACATGGCAGCTTCTGGAACATTCTCGCTAATCTTTTATTGATGATGGAACTCATGATGGGAGCAGCTCACAGAGAAATGCATCCAATCTAATCGAGACGAGCCTCATTATGCAGTAAGACAATGACCTAAAAAGCACTGCTAACTCAACAAAGGACTTCATGGGGGGGACGGGGGACGGTTCTAGACTGGCCGAGTCTCGTCTTCTAGACTTTCACCTCCTGAAGATGAGACTGCGGGAGAAACCCCTCCCAAAACATACAACAATTGAAAGATTCTGAGATAAAAGCCTGGAAAAGCAACACGATAGAAGAGCGAAGAACAGTTCGGTGATGTTAACGGGTGACCAGCTCGATGCCGTTACATCAAGAAACGAAAGCCGAAATTCTGATCCATTGTCTCTCATTCATCTTTTGATCTCAAACCCAAATCTAACCCGTGTTTAGCATTATTTAATACACCTTATATCGTCTACTTGTAACTTTCTTCGCCTTAAAAGCAAAAACTTTTTGCTTTCTCCTGTGGTGTGTAGGTGGATATTAATACTGAAGCACATTAAAAGACACTTGGACGCACATTTAATCTGACGAATAAGGTTGCAAGGATAAAATCGTCTCGGTCTATCCAAAGACGCGTGAAGCGGTTTTGCTCATCGCTTTGTCCACGTTACTTTTTCGTGTTTTAATTAAGGATAAATTGTACCGTCGTCGTGGTTGTTGTTGCTTAGTGACTTTGATTTTCGTTGATTGCTGCTTCTACAGACACTGAAAGTCCTTAATGTTGATTCTGTCTGTGGCAGGGTAAAATTAAAATTAATTAGTAACTGAAGTCTGAGTGCAATTTTAAAGGGGCCGACAACACAAACAAACACGCGCGCACACACACACACACACAAGCATATATATTAGAGCGGGTGTGGGTCTGATTGTCAGGCGCGCACACACACACACACACACGCAGTACCTTGGCCTCAATCACAGCCTCGGTACACGCCTGCAGCATGCTGAGGTGATGCGCAAAGACCAGAAACTTCAGCTGCTCCGTCTCCAGCATCATCTTTATGTAGTCCTTCACCGCTCCTGCCTAGCGAGAGAGCGAGAGAGAGCGAGAGAGAGCGAGCGAGAGAGAGAGAGAGAGAGAGAGAGGGATGGGTGGATATATTCAGTCATTCACATTCAGTATTCCCGCTCCATGCATGAAGCACATCTAGCACAGCTTCCTTCTTTCTCACACAGGTCTCAGGTTTACAATATTCATTCACACATTACCGGCCTCTCTCGGTGATAATCAGACCGCGGCATTAACCGTGATCATTAGCGAGCTTGGAGTAAAGACGCACTTTCCGAGCGCCGTTCCACTTTTGTTATTACAGCCTAGTTTTGTCGTTTTCACATCTTTTAATTGGTATCCAAAACTGCTCCCTGTGAAGCGGCGTTAAATCTTCTACAGCGTGCCACGTGCGTGTGCGTGAGCGTGCGTGTAAGGCTTAGTCTTGAGATAATTGGGAGCAGATGCTGTTGGGGTAAAAATACCCATGCTTGGCTCCGCTCGTGCTGGCTGGGAATTCGTACTTCAGAAAAAGAGGGACACTGTCTAATGCGGCCATGATAGTGCTTCCTTCCATTCCTTCTCCCTCCGCGCGCGTGTGATTAAATGTGACGAAGCGGAGATCACGAGGCCGGTAGGGACGATGACTTGTGGCCCACATGCTCTCACACACACGAGCACTTTTAAAGTAATTAATCTGTAGGGATGTGTCCATATACCAGCGTAATGAACTACTTACGCCTGTTTAAACGGGTGCTAGAAACCAGCGTTTACACTTGGGTTCCTGTTTGTACTTTATATAGTCCTACTACTACAAACCAGTACCAGACCATTTATCCTAACTATTATTATTATTATTATTATTATTATTAACTGCCTCCACTCAGTCAGTGGCTCTGTTCACTGCTTGTGCCTTGATCAGCGTACACCTGCTGTGTGAAACGAAACGAAACGACGACTCACGCGCTGGACGTTTGATTTCCGTGAACCGTAAGCTGCAATCATCGAGATTTCATAAATAAAGAGATAAATATATATATGTATATATATAAAGGCTGGACATATTTCACGTTACGTGTAATGAATCGAGAATATACGAATGAAATTACGGGGAACTTTTTCCAGGATATTCCGATCTCTTGGAGAATCGCCTGTATGAACGGAATTTTGCAGATTCTGCACGGAGTATGTAAACGTATGACCTCGCACTTGTAGTGAGGAGATAGAAACGATATCGATGCGTCCCTACACCGTTTACACCACTGTAATACGCCGTGTGTATTAATAAATATATATTAGAACGATCCACGAGGGAAAACGGAGACTGAAAAGGTCACTGGCAATCCTACTGCAGTGCGTTCCCATGGCAATGCCATCAGAAGGGCTTGGTTGCCATGGTGGTCATCGGGGTAGGGGGCATGATTTGCTGATGATTTGCTAAAGTACGTAAGAAAGCATACTGTGTGTGTGTGTGTGTGTGTTGTACAGGAGCAGGTAGACTACTTGACAGGGCCACATGTTTAAGCATCTGGAACATGTCCATATAAGGGCATGGCTCCCACGAAGAAAGCTTTAAGCGGAGCAGAGCCTGTCCATCACCAGACCTTGAGTGCCTTTTTTAAATATTTTTTTTTACAAGCTAGTCTTATTTTGATTCATTCAATCTCCATTTAACTATACACAATATACTGTAGACTTAGGGCTGTATTCAGAGTTGAGTTATGAGAACATGGTGAGGATTTAATACCGAGACCCACATGGGGCTTCAGAAAGCTTCACAAGGCGTCTGA